>NC_139167.1:67001632-67154351 GCF_965202585.1 Thalia democratica | reverse complement strand
TGACAACCCTGGTTTATAGTATTAATATAGTAGAAGCCATATTTGTTTATTTATACACAAACAAACTTTCAGAAACTTCTATAAGTTACAGCTTTGTTATTTTTTGTCTCAGGAAGCTGAAAAGTATCTTAAAATTTTACTGAGAGTCTCAGCTTTCCGACAGTATGTTCGGATTGACCGAAAAAAGTCGAATTCTGGAGATATATGTGCAAACGTAAAGTTATCTCTTGAAATTGCATTGTAATGCGAACATTTGGTCTATATTTTTTAGCCTGTATTTATGTTTTCATAAAAAAAGGTGTAAAGTAGTTGAAAAAAGATTTTTTAGTGTTTACTTAAATGACGATTGTGTACTCTTTAGTTTAAAACTTGATTTAAGGTTATTTCGTTTTAGAAACAGTTTGTTAAATTTGATCATAAAAAGTATTGTACAGTATTTTTTGTATTAAGTTTAAATAAGTAAATACAATAATGTTTCTGTACTTGATTATATTATCTAGGTTTGTTTTTAATGTTTACCACAATTAATTTACATTTATCAAACTAACTTATTTACTAACTTAATCAACACAAAAAATAATAAACAAATTAATCAGTTACGTATATATTGAAAACAAACACAATATTATCCCCGGCGCGATGGTGCAGAGGTTTATAAACGGTCTGGCAATCGGAACGTCGTAAGATCGAAGCCCGGAGCGTCGGGCAATAATGTATTGGGCTCTGCTGTTCTTTGTAAATTTAACGGCCTTAATCAGGCTTTTTTGTTTCCAAGGTAACTTTTTTTATGTGTTTTACTAACGATCACTCCTGGTAACTGTACTTATGTGTTAAAGTTTACAGATAAGTATAATAAACTTCTAGAATATTTAGTTGTTATAAAAATTTATTTATGTTCTTTTTTCTTAATGAAAAATTCAACCAACCACAAACTAGCTGACAAACTACGCAATTGCTTACTTTAACTTGTTTAACATGAAATATCTGAAACTACATTTATTCTATAATATGATAGTCCAGTATATTTAAGTAAAATGAACAAATACATAAAACAAATACCTGTTATTAACTTTCTAAAACTTTTAATTTTAAAAACGTGTTTGCATCCCCGATACATAGTAAACAAGCTCATAACAATGAAAGCGATTAATTTTTTATTTTTAAACTTTCAAGTTAAAATTTTACATGACAACCCTGGTTTATAGTATTAATATAGTAGAAGCCATATTTGTTTATTTATACACAAACAAACTTTCAGAAACTTCTATAAGTTACAGCTTTGTTATTTTTTGTCTCAGGAAGCTGAAAAGTATCTTAAAATTTTACTGAGAGTCTCAGCTTTCCGACAGTATGTTCGGATTGATCGAAAAAAGTCGAATTCTGGAGATATATGTGCAAACGTAAAGTTATCTCTTGAAATTGCATTGTAATGCGAACATTTGGTCTATATTTTTTAGCCTGTATTTATGTTTTCATAAAAAAAGGTGTAAAGTAGTTGAAAAAAGATTTTTTAGTGTTTACTTAAATGACGATTGTGTACTCTTTAGTTTAAAACTTGATTTAAGGTTATTTCGTTTTAGAAACAGTTTGTTAAATTTGATCATAAAAAGTATTGTACAGTATTTTTTGTATTAAGTTTAAGTAAGTAAATACAATAATGTTTCTGTACTTGATTATATTATCTAGGTTTGTTTTTAATGTTTACCACAATTAATTTACATTTATCAAACTAACTTATTTACTAACTTAATCAACACAAAAAATAATAAACAAATTAATCAGTTACGTATATATTGAAAACAAACACAATATTATCCCCGGCGCGATGGTGCAGAGGTTTATAAACGGTCTGGCAATCGGAACGTCGTAAGATCGAAGCCCGGAGCGTCGGGCAATAATGTATTGGGCTCTGCTGTTCTTTGTAAATTTAACGGCCTTAATCAGGCTTTTTTGTTTCCAAGGTAACTTTTTTTATGTGTTTTACTAACGATCACTCCTGGTAACTGTACTTATGTGTTAAAGTTTACAGATAAGTATAATAAACTTCTAGAATATTTAGTTGTTATAAAAATTTATTTATGTTCTTTTTTCTTAATGAAAAATTCAACCAACCACAAACTAGCTGACAAACTACGCAATTGCTTACTTTAACTTGTTTAACATGAAATATCTGAAACTACATTTATTCTATAATATGATAGTCCAGTATATTTAAGTAAAATGAACAAATACATAAAACAAATACCAGTTATTAACTTTCTAAAACTTTTAATTTTAAAAACGTGTTTGCATCCCCGATACATAGTAAACAAGCTCATAACAATGAAAGCGATTAATTTTTTTTTTTAAACTTTCAAGTTAAAATTTTACATGACAACCCTGGTTTATAGTATTAATATAGTAGAAGCCATATTTGTTTATTTATACACAAACAAACTTTCAGAAACTTCTATAAGTTACAGCTTTGTTATTTTTTGTCTCAGGAAGCTGAAAAGTATCTTAAAATTTTACTGAGAGTCTCAGCTTTCCGACAGTATGTTCGGATTGACCGAAAAAAGTCGAATTCTGGAGATATATGTGCAAACGTAAAGTTATCTCTTGAAATTGCATTGTAATGCGAACATTTGGTCTATATTTTTTAGCCTGTATTTATGTTTTCATAAAAAAAGGTGTAAAGTAGTTGAAAAAAGATTTTTTAGTGTTTACTTAAATGACGATTGTGTACTCTTTAGTTTAAAACTTGATTTAAGGTTATTTCGTTTTAGAAACAGTTTGTTAAATTTGATCATAAAAAGTATTGTACAGTATTTTTTGTATTAAGTTTAAATAAGTAAATACAATAATGTTTCTGTACTTGATTATATTATCTAGGTTTGTTTTTAATGTTTACCACAATTAATTTACATTTATCAAACTAACTTATTTACTAACTTAATCAACACAAAAAATAATAAACAAATTAATCAGTTACGTATATATTGAAAACAAACACAATATTTTCCCCGGCGCGATGGTGCAGAGGTTTATAAACGGTCTGGCAATCGGAACGTCGTAAGATCGAAGCCCGGAGCGTCGGGCAGTAATGTATTGGGCTCTGCTGTTCTTTGTAAATTTAACGGCCTTAATCAGGCTTTTTTGTTTCCAAGGTAACTTTTTTTATGTGTTTTACTAACGATCACTCCTGGTAACTGTACTTATGTGTTAAAGTTTACAGATAAGTATAATAAACTTCTAGAATATTTAGTTGTTATAAAAATTTATTTATGTTCTTTTTTCTTAATGAAAAATTCAACCAACCACAAACTAGCTGACAAACTACGCAATTGCTTACTTTAACTTGTTTAACATGAAATATCTGAAACTACATTTATTCTATAATATGATAGTCCAGTATATTTAAGTAAAATGAACAAATACATAAAACAAATACCTGTTATTAACTTTCTAAAACTTTTAATTTTAAAAACGTGTTTGCATCCCCGATACATAGTAAACAAGCTCATAACAATGAAAGCGATTAATTTTTTATTTTTAAACTTTCAAGTTAAAATTTTACATGACAACCCTGGTTTATAGTATTAATATAGTAGAAGCCATATTTGTTTATTTATACACAAACAAACTTTCAGAAACTTCTATAAGTTACAGCTTTGTTATTTTTTGTCTCAGGAAGCTGAAAAGTATCTTAAAATATTACTGAGAGTCCCAGCTTTCCGACAGTATGTTCGGATAGACCGAAAAAAGTCGAATTCTGGAGATATATGTGCAAACGTAAAGTTATCTCTTGAAATTGCATTGTAATGCGAACATTTGGTCTATATTTTTTAGCCTGTATTTATGTTTTCATAAAAAAAGGTGTAAAGTAGTTGAAAAAAGATTTTTTAGTGTTTACTTAAATGACGATTGTGTACTCTTTAGTTTAAAACTTGATTTAAGGTTATTTCGTTTTAGAAACAGTTTGTTAAATTTGATCATAAAAAGTATTGTACAGTATTTTTTGTATTAAGTTTAAATAAGTAAATACAATAATGTTTCTGTACTTGATTATATTATCTAGGTTTGTTTTTAATGTTTACCACAATTAATTTACATTTATCAAACTAACTTATTTACTAACTTAATCAACACAAAAAATAATAAACAAATTAATCAGTTACGTATATATTGAAAACAAACACAATATTTTCCCCGGCGCGATGGTGCAGAGGTTTATAAACGGTCTGGCAATCGGAACGTCGTAAGATCGAAGCCCGGAGCGTCGGGCAATAATGTATTGGGCTCTGCTGTTCTTTGTAAATTTAACGGCCTTAATCAGGCTTTTTTGTTTCCAAGGTAACTTTTTTTATGTGTTTTACTAACGATCACTCCTGGTAACTGTACTTATGTGTTAAAGTTTACAGATAAGTATAATAAACTTCTAGAATATTTAGTTGTTATAAAAATTTATTTATGTTCTTTTTTCTTAATGAAAAATTCAACCAACCACAAACTAGCTGACAAACTACGCAATTGCTTACTTTAACTTGTTTAACATGAAATATCTGAAACTACATTTATTCTATAATATGATAGTCCAGTATATTTAAGTAAAATGAACAAATACATAAAACAAATACCTGTTATTAACTTTCTAAAACTTTTAATTTTAAAAACGTGTTTGCATCCCCGATACATAGTAAACAAGCTCATAACAATGAAAGCGATTAATTTTTTATTTTTAAACTTTCAAGTTAAAATTTTACATGACAACCCTGGTTTATAGTATTAATATAGTAGAAGCCATATTTGTTTATTTATACACAAACAAACTTTCAGAAACTTCTATAAGTTACAGCTTTGTTATTTTTTGTCTCAGGAAGCTGAAAAGTATCTTAAAATTTTACTGAGAGTCTCAGCTTTCCGACAGTATGTTCGGATTGATCGAAAAAAGTCGAATTCTGGAGATATATGTGCAAACGTAAAGTTATCTCTTGAAATTGCATTGTAATGCGAACATTTGGTCTATATTTTTTAGCCTGTATTTATGTTTTCATAAAAAAAGGTGTAAAGTAGTTGAAAAAAGATTTTTTAGTGTTTACTTAAATGACGATTGTGTACTCTTTAGTTTAAAACTTGATTTAAGGTTATTTCGTTTTAGAAACAGTTTTATAAATTTATCATAAAATGTATTGTACAGTATTTTTTGTATTAAGTTTAAGTAAGTAAATACAATAATGTTTCTGTACTTGATTATATTATCTAGGTTTGTTTTTAATGTTTACCACAATTAATTTACATTTATCAAACTAACTTATTTACTAACTTAATCAACACAAAAAATAATAAACAAATTAATCAGTTACGTATATATTGAAAACAAACACAATATTTTCCCCGGCGCGATGGTGCAGAGGTTTATAAACGGTCTGGCAATCGGAACGTCGTAAGATCGAAGCCCGGAGCGTCGGGCAATAATGTATTGGGCTCTGCTGTTCTTTGTAAATTTAACGGCCTTAATCAGGCTTTTTTGTTTCCAAGGTAACTTTTTTTATGTGTTTTACTAACGATCACTCCTGGTAACTGTACTTATGTGTTAAAGTTTACAGATAAGTATAATAAACTTCTAGAATATTTAGTTGTTATAAAAATTTATTTATGTTCTTTTTTCTTAATGAAAAATTCAACCAACCACAAACTAGCTGACAAACTACGCAATTGCTTACTTTAACTTGTTTAACATGAAATATCTGAAACTACATTTATTCTATAATATGATAGTCCAGTATATTTAAGTAAAATGAACAAATACATAAAACAAATACCTGTTATTAACTTTCTAAAACTTTTAATTTTAAAAACGTGTTTGCATCCCCGATACATAGTAAACAAGCTCATAACAATGAAAGCGATTAATTTTTTATTTTTAAACTTTCAAGTTAAAATTTTACATGACAACCCTGGTTTATAGTATTAATATAGTAGAAGCCATATTTGTTTATTTATACACAAACAAACTTTCAGAAACTTCTATAAGTTACAGCTTTGTTATTTTTTGTCTCAGGAAGCTGAAAAGTATCTTAAAATTTTACTGAGAGTCCCAGCTTTCCGACAGTATGTTCGGATTGACCGAAAAAAGTCGAATTCTGGAGATATATGTGCAAACGTAAAGTTATCTCTTGAAATTGCATTGTAATGCGAACATTTGGTCTATATTTTTTAGCCTGTATTTATGTTTTCATAAAAAAAGGTGTAAAGTAGTTGAAAAAAGATTTTTTAGTGTTTACTTAAATGACGATTGTGTACTCTTTAGTTTAAAACTTGATTTAAGGTTATTTCGTTTTAGAAACAGTTTGTTAAATTTGATCATAAAAAGTATTGTACAGTATTTTTTGTATTAAGTTTAAGTAAGTAAATACAATAATGTTTCTGTACTTGATTATATTATCTAGGTTTGTTTTTAATGTTTACCACAATTAATTTACATTTATCAAACTAACTTATTTACTAACTTAATCAACACAAAAAATAATAAACAAATTAATCAGTTACGTATATATTGAAAACAAACACAATATTATCCCCGGCGCGATGGTGCAGAGGTTTATAAACGGTCTGGCAATCGGAACGTCGTAAGATCGAAGCCCGGAGCGTCGGGCAATAATGTATTGGGCTCTGCTGTTCTTTGTAAATTTAACGGCTTTAATCAGGCTTTTTTGTTTCCAAGGTAACTTTTTTTATGTGTTTTACTAACGATCACTCCTGGTAACTGTACTTATGTGTTAAAGTTTACAGATAAGTATAATAAACTTCTAGAATATTTAGTTGTTATAAAAATTTATTTATGTTCTTTTTTCTTAATGAAAAATTCAACCAACCACAAACTAGCTGACAAACTACGCAATTGCTTACTTTAACTTGTTTAACATGAAATATCTGAAACTACATTTATTCTATAATATGATAGTCCAGTATATTTAAGTAAAATGAACAAATACATAAAACAAATACCTGTTATTAACTTTCTAAAACTTTTAATTTTAAAAACGTGTTTGCATCCCCGATACATAGTAAACAAGCTCATAACAATGAAAGCGATTAATTTTTTATTTTTAAACTTTCAAGTTAAAATTTTACATGACAACCCTGGTTTATAGTATTAATATAGTAGAAGCCATATTTGTTTATTTATACACAAACAAACTTTCAGAAACTTCTATAAGTTACAGCTTTGTTATTTTTTGTCTCAGGAAGCTGAAAAGTATCTTAAAATTTTACTGAGAGTCTCAGCTTTCCGACAGTATGTTCGGATTGACCGAAAAAAGTCGAATTCTGGAGATATATGTGCAAACGTAAAGTTATCTCTTGAAATTGCATTGTAATGCGAACATTTGGTCTATATTTTTTAGCCTGTAATTATGTTTTCATAAAAAAAGGTGTAAAGTAGTTGAAAAAAGATTTTTTAGTGTTTACTTAAATGACGATTGTGTACTCTTTAGTTTAAAACTTGATTTAAGGTTATTTCGTTTTAGAAACAGTTTTATAAATTTATCATAAAATGTATTGTACAGTATTTTTTGTATTAAGTTTAAGTAAGTAAATACAATAATGTTTCTGTACTTGATTATATTATCTAGGTTTGTTTTTAATGTTTACCACAATTAATTTACATTTATCAAACTAACTTATTTACTAACTTAATCAACACAAAAAATAATAAACAAATTAATCAGTTACGTATATATTGAAAACAAACACAATATTTTCCCCGGCGCGATGGTGCAGAGGTTTATAAACGGTCTGGCAATCGGAACGTCGTAAGATCGAAGCCCGGAGCGTCGGGCAATAATGTATTGGGCTCTGCTGTTCTTTGTAAATTTAACGGCCTTAATCAGGCTTTTTTGTTTCCAAGGTAACTTTTTTTATGTGTTTTACTAACGATCACTCCTGGTAACTGTACTTATGTGTTAAAGTTTACAGATAAGTATAATAAACTTCTAGAATATTTAGTTGTTATAAAAATTTATTTATGTTCTTTTTTCTTAATGAAAAATTCAACCAACCACAAACTAGCTGACAAACTACGCAATTGCTTACTTTAACTTGTTTAACATGAAATATCTGAAACTACATTTATTCTATAATATGATAGTCCAGTATATTTAAGTAAAATGAACAAATACATAAAACAAATACCTGTTATTAACTTTCTAAAACTTTTAATTTTAAAAACGTGTTTGCATCCCCGATACATAGTAAACAAGCTCATAACAATGAAAGCGATTAATTTTTTATTTTTAAACTTTCAAGTTAAAATTTTACATGACAACCCTGGTTTATAGTATTAATATAGTAGAAGCCATATTTGTTTATTTATACACAAACAAACTTTCAGAAACTTCTATAAGTTACAGCTTTGTTATTTTTTGTCTCAGGAAGCTGAAAAGTATCTTAAAATTTTACTGAGAGTCTCAGCTTTCCGACAGTATGTTCGGATTGATCGAAAAAAGTCGAATTCTGGAGATATATGTGCAAACGTAAAGTTATCTCTTGAAATTGCATTGTAATGCGAACATTTGGTCTATATTTTTTAGCCTGTATTTATGTTTTCATAAAAAAAGGTGTAAAGTAGTTGAAAAAAGATTTTTTAGTGTTTACTTAAATGACGATTGTGTACTCTTTAGTTTAAAACTTGATTTAAGGTTATTTCGTTTTAGAAACAGTTTTATAAATTTATCATAAAATGTATTGTACAGTATTTTTTGTATTAAGTTTAAGTAAGTAAATACAATAATGTTTCTGTACTTGATTATATTATCTAGGTTTGTTTTTAATGTTTACCACAATTAATTTACATTTATCAAACTAACTTATTTACTAACTTAATCAACACAAAAAATAATAAACAAATTAATCAGTTACGTATATATTGAAAACAAACACAATATTTTCCCCGGCGCGATGGTGCAGAGGTTTATAAACGGTCTGGCAATCGGAACGTCGTAAGATCGAAGCCCGGAGCGTCGGGCAATAATGTATTGGGCTCTGCTGTTCTTTGTAAATTTAACGGCCTTAATCAGGCTTTTTTGTTTCCAAGGTAACTTTTTTTATGTGTTTTACTAACGATCACTCCTGGTAACTGTACTTATGTGTTAAAGTTTACAGATAAGTATAATAAACTTCTAGAATATTTAGTTGTTATAAAAATTTATTTATGTTCTTTTTTCTTAATGAAAAATTCAACCAACCACAAACTAGCTGACAAACTACGCAATTGCTTACTTTAACTTGTTTAACATGAAATATCTGAAACTACATTTATTCTATAATATGATAGTCCAGTATATTTAAGTAAAATGAACAAATACATAAAACAAATACCTGTTATTAACTTTCTAAAACTTTTAATTTTAAAAACGTGTTTGCATCCCCGATACATAGTAAACAAGCTCATAACAATGAAAGCGATTAATTTTTTATTTTTAAACTTTCAAGTTAAAATTTTACATGACAACCCTGGTTTATAGTATTAATATAGTAGAAGCCATATTTGTTTATTTATACACAAACAAACTTTCAGAAACTTCTATAAGTTACAGCTTTGTTATTTTTTGTCTCAGGAAGCTGAAAAGTATCTTAAAATTTTACTGAGAGTCTCAGCTTTCCGACAGTATGTTCGGATTGATCGAAAAAAGTCGAATTCTGGAGATATATGTGCAAACGTAAAGTTATCTCTTGAAATTGCATTGTAATGCGAACATTTGGTCTATATTTTTTAGCCTGTATTTATGTTTTCATAAAAAAAGGTGTAAAGTAGTTGAAAAAAGATTTTTTAGTGTTTACTTAAATGACGATTGTGTACTCTTTAGTTTAAAACTTGATTTAAGGTTATTTCGTTTTAGAAACAGTTTTATAAATTTATCATAAAATGTATTGTACAGTATTTTTTGTATTAAGTTTAAGTAAGTAAATACAATAATGTTTCTGTACTTGATTATATTATCTAGGTTTGTTTTTAATGTTTACCACAATTAATTTACATTTATCAAACTAACTTATTTACTAACTTAATCAACACAAAAAATAATAAACAAATTAATCAGTTACGTATATATTGAAAACAAACACAATATTTTCCCCGGCGCGATGGTGCAGAGGTTTATAAACGGTCTGGCAATCGGAACGTCGTAAGATCGAAGCCCGGAGCGTCGGGCAATAATGTATTGGGCTCTGCTGTTCTTTGTAAATTTAACGGCCTTAATCAGGCTTTTTTGTTTCCAAGGTAACTTTTTTTATGTGTTTTACTAACGATCACTCCTGGTAACTGTACTTATGTGTTAAAGTTTACAGATAAGTATAATAAACTTCTAGAATATTTAGTTGTTATAAAAATTTATTTATGTTCTTTTTTCTTAATGAAAAATTCAACCAACCACAAACTAGCTGACAAACTACGCAATTGCTTACTTTAACTTGTTTAACATGAAATATCTGAAACTACATTTATTCTATAATATGATAGTCCAGTATATTTAAGTAAAATGAACAAATACATAAAACAAATACCTGTTATTAACTTTCTAAAACTTTTAATTTTAAAAACGTGTTTGCATCCCCGATACATAGTAAACAAGCTCATAACAATGAAAGCGATTAATTTTTTATTTTTAAACTTTCAAGTTAAAATTTTACATGACAACCCTGGTTTATAGTATTAATATAGTAGAAGCCATATTTGTTTATTTATACACAAACAAACTTTCAGAAACTTCTATAAGTTACAGCTTTGTTATTTTTTGTCTCAGGAAGCTGAAAAGTATCTTAAAATTTTACTGAGAGTCCCAGCTTTCCGACAGTATGTTCGGATTGACCGAAAAAAGTCGAATTCTGGAGATATATGTGCAAACGTAAAGTTATCTCTTGAAATTGCATTGTAATGCGAACATTTGGTCTATATTTTTTAGCCTGTATTTATGTTTTCATAAAAAAAGGTGTAAAGTAGTTGAAAAAAGATTTTTTAGTGTTTACTTAAATGACGATTGTGTACTCTTTAGTTTAAAACTTGATTTAAGGTTATTTCGTTTTAGAAACAGTTTGTTAAATTTGATCATAAAAAGTATTGTACAGTATTTTTTGTATTAAGTTTAAGTAAGTAAATACAATAATGTTTCTGTACTTGATTATATTATCTAGGTTTGTTTTTAATGTTTACCACAATTAATTTACATTTATCAAACTAACTTATTTACTAACTTAATCAACACAAAAAATAATAAACAAATTAATCAGTTACGTATATATTGAAAACAAACACAATATTATCCCCGGCGCGATGGTGCAGAGGTTTATAAACGGTCTGGCAATCGGAACGTCGTAAGATCGAAGCCCGGAGCGTCGGGCAATAATGTATTGGGCTCTGCTGTTCTTTGTAAATTTAACGGCTTTAATCAGGCTTTTTTGTTTCCAAGGTAACTTTTTTTATGTGTTTTACTAACGATCACTCCTGGTAACTGTACTTATGTGTTAAAGTTTACAGATAAGTATAATAAACTTCTAGAATATTTAGTTGTTATAAAAATTTATTTATGTTCTTTTTTCTTAATGAAAAATTCAACCAAACACAAACTAGCTGACAAACTACGCAATTGCTTACTTTAACTTGTTTAACATGAAATATCTGAAACTACATTTATTCTATAATATGATAGTCCAGTATATTTAAGTAAAATGAACAAATACATAAAACAAATACCTGTTATTAACTTTCTAAAACTTTTAATTTTAAAAACGTGTTTGCATCCCCGATACATAGTAAACAAGCTCATAACAATGAAAGCGATTAATTTTTTATTTTTAAACTTTCAAGTTAAAATTTTACATGACAACCCTGGTTTATAGTATTAATATAGTAGAAGCCATATTTGTTTATTTATACACAAACAAACTTTCAGAAACTTCTATAAGTTACAGCTTTGTTATTTTTTGTCTCAGGAAGCTGAAAAGTATCTTAAAATTTTACTGAGAGTCCCAGCTTTCCGACAGTATGTTCGGATTGACCGAAAAAAGTCGAATTCTGGAGATATATGGCAAACGTAAAGTTATCTCTTGAAATTGCATTGTAATGCGAACATTTGGTCTATATTTTTTAGCCTGTATTTATGTTTTCATAAAAAAAGGTGTAAAGTAGTTGAAAAAAGATTTTTTAGTGTTTACTTAAATGACGATTGTGTACTCTTTAGTTTAAAACTTGATTTAAGGTTATTTCGTTTTAGAAACAGTTTGTTAAATTTGATCATAAAAAGTATTGTACAGTATTTTTTGTATTAAGTTTAAGTAAGTAAATACAATAATGTTTCTGTACTTGATTATATTATCTAGGTTTGTTTTTAATGTTTACCACAATTAATTTACATTTATCAAACTAACTTATTTACTAACTTAATCAACACAAAAAATAATAAACAAATTAATCAGTTACGTATATATTGAAAACAAACACAATATTATCCCCGGCGCGATGGTGCAGAGGTTTATAAACGGTCTGGCAATCGGAACGTCGTAAGATCGAAGCCCGGAGCGTCGGGCAATAATGTATTGGGCTCTGCTGTTCTTTGTAAATTTAACGGCTTTAATCAGGCTTTTTTGTTTCCAAGGTAACTTTTTTTATGTGTTTTACTAACGATCACTCCTGGTAACTGTACTTATGTGTTAAAGTTTACAGATAAGTATAATAAACTTCTAGAATATTTAGTTGTTATAAAAATTTATTTATGTTCTTTTTTCTTAATGAAAAATTCAACCAACCACAAACTAGCTGACAAACTACGCAATTGCTTACTTTAACTTGTTTAACATGAAATATCTGAAACTACATTTATTCTATAATATGATAGTCCAGTATATTTAAGTAAAATGAACAAATACATAAAACAAATACCTGTTATTAACTTTCTAAAACTTTTAATTTTAAAAACGTGTTTGCATCCCCGATACATAGTAAACAAGCTCATAACAATGAAAGCGATTAATTTTTTATTTTTAAACTTTCAAGTTAAAATTTTACATGACAACCCTGGTTTATAGTATTAATATAGTAGAAGCCATATTTGTTTATTTATACACAAACAAACTTTCAGAAACTTCTATAAGTTACAGCTTTGTTATTTTTTGTCTCAGGAAGCTGAAAAGTATCTTAAAATTTTACTGAGAGTCTCAGCTTTCCGACAGTATGTTCGGATTGATCGAAAAAAGTCGAATTCTGGAGATATATGTGCAAACGTAAAGTTATCTCTTGAAATTGCATTGTAATGCGAACATTTGGTCTATATTTTTTAGCCTGTATTTATGTTTTCATAAAAAAAGGTGTAAAGTAGTTGAAAAAAGATTTTTTAGTGTTTACTTAAATGACGATTGTGTACTCTTTAGTTTAAAACTTGATTTAAGGTTATTTCGTTTTAGAAACAGTTTGTTAAATTTGATCATAAAAAGTATTGTACAGTATTTTTTGTATTAAGTTTAAGTAAGTAAATACAATAATGTTTCTGTACTTGATTATATTATCTAGGTTTGTTTTTAATGTTTACCACAATTAATTTACATTTATCAAACTAACTTATTTACTAACTTAATCAACACAAAAAATAATAAACAAATTAATCAGTTACGTATATATTGAAAACAAACACAATATTATCCCCGGCGCGATGGTGCAGAGGTTTATAAACGGTCTGGCAATCGGAACGTCGTAAGATCGAATCCCGGAGCGTCGGGCAATAATGTATTGGGCTCTGCTGTTCTTTGTAAATTTAACGGCCTTAATCAGGCTTTTTTGTTTCCAAGGTAACTTTTTTTATGTGTTTTACTAACGATCACTCCTGGTAACTGTACTTATGTGTTAAAGTTTACAGATAAGTATAATAAACTTCTAGAATATTTAGTTGTTATAAAAATCTATTTATGTTCTTTTTTCTTAATGAAAAATTCAACCAACCACAAACTAGCTGACAAACTACGCAATTGCTTACTTTAACTTGTTTAACATGAAATATCTGAAACTACATTTATTCTATAATATGATAGTCCAGTATATTTAAGTAAAATGAACAAATACATAAAACAAATACCAGTTATTAACTTTCTAAAACTTTTAATTTTAAAAACGTGTTTGCATCCCCGATACATAGTAAACAAGCTCATAACAATGAAAGCGATTAATTTTTTTTTTTTAAACTTTCAAGTTAAAATTTTACATGACAACCCTGGTTTATAGTATTAATATAGTAGAAGCCATATTTGTTTATTTATACACAAACAAACTTTCAGAAACTTCTATAAGTTACAGCTTTGTTATTTTTTGTCTCAGGAAGCTGAAAAGTATCTTAAAATTTTACTGAGAGTCTCAGCTTTCCGACAGTATGTTCGGATTGACCGAAAAAAGTCGAATTCTGGAGATATATGTGCAAACGTAAAGTTATCTCTTGAAATTGCATTGTAATGCGAACATTTGGTCTATATTTTTTAGCCTGTATTTATGTTTTCATAAAAAAAGGTGTAAAGTAGTTGAAAAAAGATTTTTTAGTGTTTACTTAAATGACGATTGTGTACTCTTTAGTTTAAAACTTGATTTAAGGTTATTTCGTTTTAGAAACAGTTTGTTAAATTTGATCATAAAAAGTATTGTACAGTATTTTTTGTATTAAGTTTAAATAAGTAAATACAATAATGTTTCTGTACTTGATTATATTATCTAGGTTTGTTTTTAATGTTTACCACAATTAATTTACATTTATCAAACTAACTTATTTACTAACTTAATCAACACAAAAAATAATAAACAAATTAATCAGTTACGTATATATTGAAAACAAACACAATATTATCCCCGGCGCGATGGTGCAGAGGTTTATAAACGGTCTGGCAATCGGAACGTCTTAAGATCGAAGCCCGGAGCGTCGGGCAATAATGTATTGGGCTCTGCTGTTCTTTGTAAATTTAACGGCCTTAATCAGGCTTTTTTGTTTCCAAGGTAACTTTTTTTATGTGTTTTACTAACGATCACTCCTGGTAACTGTACTTATGTGTTAAAGTTTACAGATAAGTATAATAAACTTCTAGAATATTTAGTTGTTATAAAAATTTATTTATGTTCTTTTTTCTTAATGAAAAATTCAACCAACCACAAACTAGCTGACAAACTACGCAATTGCTTACTTTAACTTGTTTAACATGAAATATCTGAAACTACATTTATTCTATAATATGATAGTCCAGTATATTTAAGTAAAATGAACAAATACATAAAACAAATACCTGTTATTAACTTTCTAAAACTTTTAATTTTAAAAACGTGTTTGCATCCCCGATACATAGTAAACAAGCTCATAACAATGAAAGTGATTAATTTTTTATTTTTAAACTTTCAAGTTAAAATTTTACATGACAACCCTGGTTTATAGTATTAATATAGTAGAAGCCATATTTGTTTATTTATACACAAACAAACTTTCAGAAACTTCTATAAGTTACAGCTTTGTTATTTTTTGTCTCAGGAAGCTGAAAAGTATCTTAAAATTTTACTGAGAGTCTCAGCTTTCCGACAGTATGTTCGGATTGATCGAAAAAAGTCGAATTCTGGAGATATATGTGCAAACGTAAAGTTATCTCTTGAAATTGCATTGTAATGCGAACATTTGGTCTATATTTTTTAGCCTGTATTTATGTTTTCATAAAAAAAGGTGTAAAGTAGTTGAAAAAAGATTTTTTAGTGTTTACTTAAATGACGATTGTGTACTCTTTAGTTTAAAACTTGATTTAAGGTTATTTCGTTTTAGAAACAGTTTGTTAAATTTGATCATAAAAAGTATTGTACAGTATTTTTTGTATTAAGTTTAAGTAAGTAAATACAATAATGTTTCTGTACTTGATTATATTATCTAGGTTTGTTTTTAATGTTTACCACAATTAATTTACATTTATCAAACTAACTTATTTACTAACTTAATCAACACAAAAAATAATAAACAAATTAATCAGTTACGTATATATTGAAAACAAACACAATATTATCCCCGGCGCGATGGTGCAGAGGTTTATAAACGGTCTGGCAATCGGAACGTCGTAAGATCGAAGCCCGGAGCGTCGGGCAATAATGTATTGGGCTCTGCTGTTCTTTGTAAATTTAACGGCCTTAATCAGGCTTTTTTGTTTCCAAGGTAACTTTTTTTATGTGTTTTACTAACGATCACTCCTGGTAACTGTACTTATGTGTTAAAGTTTACAGATAAGTATAATAAACTTCTAGAATATTTAGTTGTTATAAAAATTTATTTATGTTCTTTTTTCTTAATGAAAAATTCAACCAACCACAAACTAGCTGACAAACTACGCAATTGCTTACTTTAACTTGTTTAACATGAAATATCTGAAACTACATTTATTCTATAATATGATAGTCCAGTATATTTAAGTAAAATGAACAAATACATAAAACAAATACCAGTTATTAACTTTCTAAAACTTTTAATTTTAAAAACGTGTTTGCATCCCCGATACATAGTAAACAAGCTCATAACAATGAAAGCGATTAATTTTTTTTTTTTAAACTTTCAAGTTAAAATTTTACATGACAACCCTGGTTTATAGTATTAATATAGTAGAAGCCATATTTGTTTATTTATACACAAACAAACTTTCAGAAACTTCTATAAGTTACAGCTTTGTTATTTTTTGTCTCAGGAAGCTGAAAAGTATCTTAAAATTTTACTGAGAGTCTCAGCTTTCCGACAGTATGTTCGGATTGACCGAAAAAAGTCGAATTCTGGAGATATATGTGCAAACGTAAAGTTATCTCTTGAAATTGCATTGTAATGCGAACATTTGGTCTATATTTTTTAGCCTGTATTTATGTTTTCATAAAAAAAGGTGTAAAGTAGTTGAAAAAAGATTTTTTAGTGTTTACTTAAATGACGATTGTGTACTCTTTAGTTTAAAACTTGATTTAAGGTTATTTCGTTTTAGAAACAGTTTGTTAAATTTGATCATAAAAAGTATTGTACAGTATTTTTTGTATTAAGTTTAAATAAGTAAATACAATAATGTTTCTGTACTTGATTATATTATCTAGGTTTGTTTTTAATGTTTACCACAATTAATTTACATTTATCAAACTAACTTATTCACTAACTTAATCAACACAAAAAATAATAAACAAATTAATCAGTTACGTATATATTGAAAACAAACACAATATTTTCCCCGGCGCGATGGTGCAGAGGTTTATAAACGGTCTGGCAATCGGAACGTCGTAAGATCGAAGCCCGGAGCGTCGGGCAGTAATGTATTGGGCTCTGCTGTTCTTTGTAAATTTAACGGCCTTAATCAGGCTTTTTTGTTTCCAAGGTAACTTTTTTTATGTGTTTTACTAACGATCACTCCTGGTAACTGTACTTATGTGTTAAAGTTTACAGATAAGTATAATAAACTTCTAGAATATTTAGTTGTTATAAAAATTTATTTATGTTCTTTTTTCTTAATGAAAAATTCAACCAACCACAAACTAGCTGACAAACTACGCAATTGCTTACTTTAACTTGTTTAACATGAAATATCTGAAACTACATTTATTCTATAATATGATAGTCCAGTATATTTAAGTAAAATGAACAAATACATAAAACAAATACCTGTTATTAACTTTCTAAAACTTTTAATTTTAAAAACGTGTTTGCATCCCCGATACATAGTAAACAAGCTCATAACAATGAAAGCGATTAATTTTTTATTTTTAAACTTTCAAGTTAAAATTTTACATGACAACCCTGGTTTATAGTATTAATATAGTAGAAGCCATATTTGTTTATTTATACACAAACAAACTTTCAGAAACTTCTATAAGTTACAGCTTTGTTATTTTTTGTCTCAGGAAGCTGAAAAGTATCTTAAAATTTTACTGAGAGTCTCAGCTTTCCGACAGTATGTTCGGATTGACCGAAAAAAGTCGAATTCTGGAGATATATGTGCAAACGTAAAGTTATCTCTTGAAATTGCATTGTAATGCGAACATTTGGTCTATATTTTTTAGCCTGTATTTATGTTTTCATAAAAAAAGGTGTAAAGTAGTTGAAAAAAGATTTTTTAGTGTTTACTTAAATGACGATTGTGTACTCTTTAGTTTAAAACTTGATTTAAGGTTATTTCGTTTTAGAAACAGTTTGTTAAATTTGATCATAAAAAGTATTGTACAGTATTTTTTGTATTAAGTTTAAATAAGTAAATACAATAATGTTTCTGTACTTGATTATATTATCTAGGTTTGTTTTTAATGTTTACCACAATTAATTTACATTTATCAAACTAACTTATTCACTAACTTAATCAACACAAAAAATAATAAACAAATTAATCAGTTACGTATATATTGAAAACAAACACAATATTTTCCCCGGCGCGATGGTGCAGAGGTTTATAAACGGTCTGGCAATCGGAACGTCGTAAGATCGAAGCCCGGAGCGTCGGGCAGTAATGTATTGGGCTCTGCTGTTCTTTGTAAATTTAACGGCCTTAATCAGGCTTTTTTGTTTCCAAGGTAACTTTTTTTATGTGTTTTACTAACGATCACTCCTGGTAACTGTACTTATGTGTTAAAGTTTACAGATAAGTATAATAAACTTCTAGAATATTTAGTTGTTATAAAAATTTATTTATGTTCTTTTTTCTTAATGAAAAATTCAACCAACCACAAACTAGCTGACAAACTACGCAATTGCTTACTTTAACTTGTTTAACATGAAATATCTGAAACTACATTTATTCTATAATATGATAGTCCAGTATATTTAAGTAAAATGAACAAATACATAAAACAAATACCTGTTATTAACTTTCTAAAACTTTTAATTTTAAAAACGTGTTTGCATCCCCGATACATAGTAAACAAGCTCATAACAATGAAAGCGATTAATTTTTTATTTTTAAACTTTCAAGTTAAAATTTTACATGACAACCCTGGTTTATAGTATTAATATAGTAGAAGCCATATTTGTTTATTTATACACAAACAAACTTTCAGAAACTTCTATAAGTTACAGCTTTGTTATTTTTTGTCTCAGGAAGCTGAAAAGTATCTTAAAATTTTACTGAGAGTCTCAGCTTTCCGACAGTATGTTCGGATTGACCGAAAAAAGTCGAATTCTGGAGATATATGTGCAAACGTAAAGTTATCTCTTGAAATTGCATTGTAATGCGAACATTTGGTCTATATTTTTTACCCTGTATTTATGTTTTCATAAAAAAAGGTGTAAAGTAGTTGAAAAAAGATTTTTTAGTGTTTAATTAAATGACGATTGTGTACTCTTTAGTTTAAAACTTGATTTAAGGTTATTTCGTTTTAGAAACAGTTTTATAAATTTATCATAAAATGTATTGTACAGTATTTTTTGTATTAAGTTTAAGTAAGTAAATACAATAATGTTTCTGTACTTGATTATATTATCTAGGTTTGTTTTTAATGTTTACCACAATTAATTTACATTTATCAAACTAACTTATTTACTAACTTAATCAACACAAAAAATAATAAACAAATTAATCAGTTACGTATATATTGAAAACAAACACAATATTTTCCCCGGCGCGATGGTGCAGAGGTTTATAAACGGTCTGGCAATCGGAACGTCGTAAGATCGAAGCCCGGAGCGTCGGGCAATAATGTATTGGGCTCTGCTGTTCTTTGTAAATTTAACGGCCTTAATCAGGCTTTTTTGTTTCCAAGGTAACTTTTTTTATGTGTTTTACTAACGATCACTCCTGGTAACTGTACTTATGTGTTAAAGTTTACAGATAAGTATAATAAACTTTTAGAATATTTAGTTGTTATAAAAATTTATTTATGTTCTTTTTTCTTAATGAAAAATTCAACCAACCACAAACTAGCTGACAAACTACGCAATTGCTTACTTTAACTTGTTTAACATGAAATATCTGAAACTACATTTATTCTATAATATGATAGTCCAGTATATTTAAGTAAAATGAACAAATACATAAAACAAATACCTGTTATTAACTTTCTAAAACTTTTAATTTTAAAAACGTGTTTGCATCCCCGATACATAGTAAACAAGCTCATAACAATGAAAGCGATTAATTTTTTATTTTTAAACTTTCAAGTTAAAATTTTACATGACAACCCTGGTTTATAGTATTAATATAGTAGAAGCCATATTTGTTTATTTATACACAAACAAACTTTCAGAAACTTCTATAAGTTACAGCTTTGTTATTTTTTGTCTCAGGAAGCTGAAAAGTATCTTAAAATTTTACTGAGAGTCTCAGCTTTCCGACAGTATGTTCGGATTGACCGAAAAAAGTCGAATTCTGGAGATATATGTGCAAACGTAAAGTTATCTCTTGAAATTGCATTGTAATGCGAACATTTGGTCTATATTTTTTACCCTGTATTTATGTTTTCATAAAAAAAGGTGTAAAGTAGTTGAAAAAAGATTTTTTAGTGTTTAATTAAATGACGATTGTGTACTCTTTAGTTTAAAACTTGATTTAAGGTTATTTCGTTTTAGAAACAGTTTTATAAATTTATCATAAAATGTATTGTACAGTATTTTTTGTATTAAGTTTAAGTAAGTAAATACAATAATGTTTCTGTACTTGATTATATTATCTAGGTTTGTTTTTAATGTTTACCACAATTAATTTACATTTATCAAACTAACTTATTTACTAATTTAATCAACACAAAAAATAATAAACAAATTAATCAGTTACGTATATATTGAAAACAAACACAATATTTTCCCGGCGCGATGGTGCAGAGGTTTATAAACGGTCTGGCAATCGGAACGTCGTAAGATCGAAGCCCGGAGCGTCGGGCAATAATGTATTGGGCTCTGCTGTTCTTTGTAAATTTAACGGCCTTAATCAGGCTTTTTTGTTTCCAAGGTAACTTTTTTTATGTGTTTTACTAACGATCACTCCTGGTAACTGTACTTATGTGTTAAAGTTTACAGATAAGTATAATAAACTTTTAGAATATTTAGTTGTTATAAAAATTTATTTATGTTCTTTTTTCTTAATGAAAAATTCAACCAACCACAAACTAGCTGACAAACTACGCAATTGCTTACTTTAACTTGTTTAACATGAAATATCTGAAACTACATTTATTCTATAATATGATAGTCCAGTATATTTAAGTAAAATGAACAAATACATAAAACAAATACCTGTTATTAACTTTCTAAAACTTTTAATTTTAAAAACGTGTTTGCATCCCCGATACATAGTAAACAAGCTCATAACAATGAAAGCGATTAATTTTTTATTTTTAAACTTTCAAGTTAAAATTTTACATGACAACCCTGGTTTATAGTATTAATATAGTAGAAGCCATATTTGTTTATTTATACACAAACAAACTTTCAGAAACTTCTATAAGTTACAGCTTTGTTATTTTTTGTCTCAGGAAGCTGAAAAGTATCTTAAAATTTTACTGAGAGTCTCAGCTTTCCGACAGTATGTTCGGATTGACCGAAAAAAGTCGAATTCTGGAGATATATGTGCAAACGTAAAGTTATCTCTTGAAATTGCATTGTAATGCGAACATTTGGTCTATATTTTTTACCCTGTATTTATGTTTTCATAAAAAAAGGTGTAAAGTAGTTGAAAAAAGATTTTTTAGTGTTTACTTAAATGACGATTGTGTACTCTTTAGTTTAAAACTTGATTTAAGGTTATTTCGTTTTAGAAACAGTTTGTTAAATTTGATCATAAAAAGTATTGTACAGTATTTTTTGTATTAAGTTTAAGTAAGTAAATACAATAATGTTTCTGTACTTGATTATATTATCTAGGTTTGTTTTTAATGTTTACCACAATTAATTTACATTTATCAAACTAACTTATTTACTAACTTAATCAACACAAAAAATAATAAACAAATTAATCAGTTACGTATATATTGAAAACAAACACAATATTTTCCCCGGCGCGATGGTGCAGAGGTTTATAAACGGTCTGGCAATCGGAACGTCGTAAGATCGAAGCCTGGAGCGTCGGGCAATAATGTATTGGGCTCTGCTGTTCTTTGTAAATTTAACGGCTTAATCAGGCTTTTTTGTTTCCAAGGTAACTTTTTTTATGTGTTTTACTAACGATCACTCCTGGTAACTGTACTTATGTGTTAAAGTTTACAGATAAGTATAATAAACTTCTAGAATATTTAGTTGTTATAAAAATTTATTTATGTTCTTTTTTCTTAATGAAAAATTCAACCAACCACAAACTAGCTGACAAACTACGCAATTGCTTACTTTAACTTGTTTAACATGAAATATCTGAAACTACATTTATTCTATAATATGATAGTCCAGTATATTTAAGTAAAATGAACAAATACATAAAACAAATACCAGTTATTAACTTTCTAAAACTTTTAATTTTAAAAACGTGTTTGCATCCCCGATACATAGTAAACAAGCTCATAACAATGAAAGCGATTAATTTTTTATTTTTAAACTTTCAAGTTAAAATTTTACATGACAACCCTGGTTTATAGTATTAATATAGTAGAAGCCATATTTGTTTATTTATACACAAACAAACTTTCAGAAACTTCTATAAGTTACAGCTTTGTTATTTTTTGTCTCAGGAAGCTGAAAAGTATCTTAAAATTTTACTGAGAGTCTCAGCTTTCCGACAGTATGTTCGGATTGACCGAAAAAAGTCGAATTCTGGAGATATATGTGCAAACGTAAAGTTATCTCTTGAAATTGCATTGTAATGCGAACATTTGGTCTATATTTTTTACCCTGTATTTATGTTTTCATAAAAAAAGGTGTAAAGTAGTTGAAAAAAGATTTTTTAGTGTTTACTTAAATGACGATTGTGTACTCTTTAGTTTAAAACTTGATTTAAGGTTATTTCGTTTTAGAAACAGTTTGTTAAATTTGATCATAAAAAGTATTGTACAGTATTTTTTGTATTAAGTTTAAGTAAGTAAATACAATAATGTTTCTGTACTTGATTATATTATCTAGGTTTGTTTTTAATGTTTACCACAATTAATTTACATTTATCAAACTAACTTATTTACTAACCTAATCAACACAAAAAATAATAAACAAATTAATCAGTTACGTATATATTGAAAACAAACACAATATTTTCCCCGGCGCGATGGTGCAGAGGTTTATAAACGGTCTGGCAATCGGAACGTCGTAAGATCGAAGCCCGGAGCGTCGGGCAATAATGTATTGGGCTCTGCTGTTCTTTGTAAATTTAACGGCCTTAATCAGGCTTTTTTGTTTCCAAGGTAACTTTTTTTATGTGTTTTACTAACGATCACTCCTGGTAACTGTACTTATGTGTTAAAGTTTACAGATAAGTATAATAAACTTTTAGAATATTTAGTTGTTATAAAAATTTATTTATGTTCTTTTTTCTTAATGAAAAATTCAACCAACCACAAACTAGCTGACAAACTACGCAATTGCTTACTTTAACTTGTTTAACATGAAATATCTGAAACTACATTTATTCTATAATATGATAGTCCAGTATATTTAAGTAAAATGAACAAATACATAAAACAAATACCTGTTATTAACTTTCTAAAACTTTTAATTTTAAAAACGTGTTTGCATCCCCGATACATAGTAAACAAGCTCATAACAATGAAAGCGATTAATTTTTTATTTTTAAACTTTCAAGTTAAAATTTTACATGACAACCCTGGTTTATAGTATTAATATAGTAGAAGCCATATTTGTTTATTTATACACAAACAAACTTTCAGAAACTTCTATAAGTTACAGCTTTGTTATTTTTTGTCTCAGGAAGCTGAAAAGTATCTTAAAATTTTACTGAGAGTCTCAGCTTTCCGACAGTATGTTCGGATTGACCGAAAAAAGTCGAATTCTGGAGATATATGTGCAAACGTAAAGTTATCTCTTGAAATTGCATTGTAATGCGAACATTTGGTCTATATTTTTTACCCTGTATTTATGTTTTCATAAAAAAAGGTGTAAAGTAGTTGAAAAAAGATTTTTTAGTGTTTACTTAAATGACGATTGTGTACTCTTTAGTTTAAAACTTGATTTAAGGTTATTTCGTTTTAGAAACAGTTTGTTAAATTTGATCATAAAAAGTATTGTACAGTATTTTTTGTATTAAGTTTAAGTAAGTAAATACAATAATGTTTCTGTACTTGATTATATTATCTAGGTTTGTTTTTAATGTTTACCACAATTAATTTACATTTATCAAACTAACTTATTTACTAACTTAATCAACACAAAAAATAATAAACAAATTAATCAGTTACGTATATATTGAAAACAAACACAATATTTTCCCCGGCGCGATGGTGCAGAGGTTTATAAACGGTCTGGCAATCGGAACGTCGTAAGATCGAAGCCCGGAGCGTCGGGCAATAATGTATTGGGCTCTGCTGTTCTTTGTAAATTTAACGGCCTTAATCAGGCTTTTTTGTTTCCAAGGTAACTTTTTTTATGTGTTTTACTAACGATCACTCCTGGTAACTGTACTTATGTGTTAAAGTTTACAGATAAGTATAATAAACTTTTAGAATATTTAGTTGTTATAAAAATTTATTTATGTTCTTTTTTCTTAATGAAAAATTCAACCAACCACAAACTAGCTGACAAACTACGCAATTGCTTACTTTAACTTGTTTAACATGAAATATCTGAAACTACATTTATTCTATAATATGATAGTCCAGTATATTTAAGTAAAATGAACAAATACATAAAACAAATACCTGTTATTAACTTTCTAAAACTTTTAATTTTAAAAACGTGTTTGCATCCCCGATACATAGTAAACAAGCTCATAACAATGAAAGCGATTAATTTTTTATTTTTAAACTTTCAAGTTAAAATTTTACATGACAACCCTGGTTTATAGTATTAATATAGTAGAAGCCATATTTGTTTATTTATACACAAACAAACTTTCAGAAACTTCTATAAGTTACAGCTTTGTTATTTTTTGTCTCAGGAAGCTGAAAAGTATCTTAAAATTTTACTGAGAGTCTCAGCTTTCCGACAGTATGTTCGGATTGACCGAAAAAAGTCGAATTCTGGAGATATATGTGCAAACGTAAAGTTATCTCTTGAAATTGCATTGTAATGCGAACATTTGGTCTATATTTTTTACCCTGTATTTATGTTTTCATAAAAAAAGGTGTAAAGTAGTTGAAAAAAGATTTTTTAGTGTTTACTTAAATGACGATTGTGTACTCTTTAGTTTAAAACTTGATTTAAGGTTATTTCGTTTTAGAAACAGTTTGTTAAATTTGATCATAAAAAGTATTGTACAGTATTTTTTGTATTAAGTTTAAGTAAGTAAATACAATAATGTTTCTGTACTTGATTATATTATCTAGGTTTGTTTTTAATGTTTACCACAATTAATTTACATTTATCAAACTAACTTATTTACTAACTTAATCAACACAAAAAATAATAAACAAATTAATCAGTTACGTATATATTGAAAACAAACACAATATTTTCCCCGGCGCGATGGTGCAGAGGTTTATAAACGGTCTGGCAATCGGAACGTCGTAAGATCGAAGCCTGGAGCGTCGGGCAATAATGTATTGGGCTCTGCTGTTCTTTGTAAATTTAACGGCCTTAATCAGGCTTTTTTGTTTCCAAGGTAACTTTTTTTATGTGTTTTACTAACGATCACTCCTGGTAACTGTACTTATGTGTTAAAGTTTACAGATAAGTATAATAAACTTTTAGAATATTTAGTTGTTATAAAAATTTATTTATGTTCTTTTTTCTTAATGAAAAATTCAACCAACCACAAACTAGCTGACAAACTACGCAATTGCTTACTTTAACTTGTTTAACATGAAATATCTGAAACTACATTTATTCTATAATATGATAGTCCAGTATATTTAAGTAAAATGAACAAATACATAAAACAAATACCTGTTATTAACTTTCTAAAACTTTTAATTTTAAAAACGTGTTTGCATCCCCGATACATAGTAAACAAGCTCATAACAATGAAAGCGATTAATTTTTTATTTTTAAACTTTCAAGTTAAAATTTTACATGACAACCCTGGTTTATAGTATTAATATAGTAGAAGCCATATTTGTTTATTTATACACAAACAAACTTTCAGAAACTTCTATAAGTTACAGCTTTGTTATTTTTTGTCTCAGGAAGCTGAAAAGTATCTTAAAATTTTACTGAGAGTCTCAGCTTTCCGACAGTATGTTCGGATTGACCGAAAAAAGTCGAATTCTGGAGATATATGTGCAAACGTAAAGTTATCTCTTGAAATTGCATTGTAATGCGAACATTTGGTCTATATTTTTTACCCTGTATTTATGTTTTCATAAAAAAAGGTGTAAAGTAGTTGAAAAAAGATTTTTTAGTGTTTACTTAAATGACGATTGTGTACTCTTTAGTTTAAAACTTGATTTAAGGTTATTTCGTTTTAGAAACAGTTTGTTAAATTTGATCATAAAAAGTATTGTACAGTATTTTTTGTATTAAGTTTAAGTAAGTAAATACAATAATGTTTCTGTACTTGATTATATTATCTAGGTTTGTTTTTAATGTTTACCACAATTAATTTACATTTATCAAACTAACTTATTTACTAACTTAATCAACACAAAAAATAATAAACAAATTAATCAGTTACGTATATATTGAAAACAAACACAATATTTTCCCCGGCGCGATGGTGCAGAGGTTTATAAACGGTCTGGCAATCGGAACGTCGTAAGATCGAAGCCTGGAGCGTCGGGCAATAATGTATTGGGCTCTGCTGTTCTTTGTAAATTTAACGGCCTTAATCAGGCTTTTTTGTTTCCAAGGTAACTTTTTTTATGTGTTTTACTAACGATCACTCCTGGTAACTGTACTTATGTGTTAAAGTTTACAGATAAGTATAATAAACTTTTAGAATATTTAGTTGTTATAAAAATTTATTTATGTTCTTTTTTCTTAATGAAAAATTCAACCAACCACAAACTAGCTGACAAACTACGCAATTGCTTACTTTAACTTGTTTAACATGAAATATCTGAAACTACATTTATTCTATAATATGATAGTCCAGTATATTTAAGTAAAATGAACAAATACATAAAACAAATACCTGTTATTAACTTTCTAAAACTTTTAATTTTAAAAACGTGTTTGCATCCCCGATACATAGTAAACAAGCTCATAACAATGAAAGCGATTAATTTTTTATTTTTAAACTTTCAAGTTAAAATTTTACATGACAACCCTGGTTTATAGTATTAATATAGTAGAAGCCATATTTGTTTATTTATACACAAACAAACTTTCAGAAACTTCTATAAGTTACAGCTTTGTTATTTTTTGTCTCAGGAAGCTGAAAAGTATCTTAAAATTTTACTGAGAGTCTCAGCTTTCCGACAGTATGTTCGGATTGACCGAAAAAAGTCGAATTCTGGAGATATATGTGCAAACGTAAAGTTATCTCTTGAAATTGCATTGTAATGCGAACATTTGGTCTATATTTTTTACCCTGTATTTATGTTTTCATAAAAAAAGGTGTAAAGTAGTTGAAAAAAGATTTTTTAGTGTTTACTTAAATGACGATTGTGTACTCTTTAGTTTAAAACTTGATTTAAGGTTATTTCGTTTTAGAAACAGTTTGTTAAATTTGATCATAAAAAGTATTGTACAGTATTTTTTGTATTAAGTTTAAGTAAGTAAATACAATAATGTTTCTGTACTTGATTATATTATCTAGGTTTGTTTTTAATGTTTACCACAATTAATTTACATTTATCAAACTAACTTATTTACTAACTTAATCAACACAAAAAATAATAAACAAATTAATCAGTTACGTATATATTGAAAATAAACACAATATTTTCCCCGGCGCGATGGTGCAGAGGTTTATAAACGGTCTGGCAATCGGAACGTCGTAAGATCGAAGCCTGGAGCGTCGGGCAATAATGTATTGGGCTCTGCTGTTCTTTGTAAATTTAACGGCCTTAATCAGGCTTTTTTGTTTCCAAGGTAACTTTTTTTATGTGTTTTACTAACGATCACTCCTGGTAACTGTACTTATGTGTTAAAGTTTATAGATAAGTATAATAAACTTCTAGAATATTTAGTTGTTATAAAAATTTATTTATGTTCTTTTTTCTTAATGAAAAATTCAACCAACCACAAACTAGCTGACAAACTACGCAATTGCTTACTTTAACTTGTTTAACATGAAATATCTGAAACTACATTTATTCTATAATATGATAGTCCAGTATATTTAAGTAAAATGAACAAATACATAAAACAAATACCAGTTATTAACTTTCTAAAACTTTTAATTTTAAAAACGTGTTTGCATCCCCGATACATAGTAAACAAGCTCATAACAATGAAAGCGATTATTTTTTTTTTTTTAAACTTTCAAGTTAAAATTTTACATGACAACCCTGGTTTATAGTATTAATATAGTAGAAGCCATATTTGTTTATTTATACACAAACAAACTTTCAGAAACTTCTATAAGTTACAGCTTTGTTATTTTTTGTCTCAGGAAGCTGAAAAGTATCTTAAAATTTTACTGAGAGTCTCAGCTTTCCGACAGTATGTTCGGATTGACCGAAAAAAGTCGAATTCTGGAGATATATGTGCAAACGTAAAGTTATCTCTTGAAATTGCATTGTAATGCGAACATTTGGTCTATATTTTTTACCCTGTATTTATGTTTTCATAAAAAAAGGTGTAAAGTAGTTGAAAAAAGATTTTTTAGTGTTTACTTAAATGACGATTGTGTACTCTTTAGTTTAAAACTTGATTTAAGGTTATTTCGTTTTAGAAACAGTTTGTTAAATTTGATCATAAAAAGTATTGTACAGTATTTTTTGTATTAAGTTTAAGTAAGTAAATACAATAATGTTTCTGTACTTGATTATATTATCTAGGTTTGTTTTTAATGTTTACCACAATTAATTTACATTTATCAAACTAACTTATTTACTAACTTAATCAACACAAAAAATAATAAACAAATTAATCAGTTACGTATATATTGAAAACAAACACAATATTTTCCCCGGCGCGATGGTGCAGAGGTTTATAAACGGTCTGGCAATCGGAACGTCGTAAGATCGAAGCCTGGAGCGTCGGGCAATAATGTATTGGGCTCTGCTGTTCTTTGTAAATTTAACGGCCTTAATCAGGCTTTTTTGTTTCCAAGGTAACTTTTTTTATGTGTTTTACTAACGATCACTCCTGGTAACTGTACTTATGTGTTAAAGTTTACAGATAAGTATAATAAACTTTTAGAATATTTAGTTGTTATAAAAATTTATTTATGTTCTTTTTTCTTAATGAAAAATTCAACCAACCACAAACTAGCTGACAAACTACGCAATTGCTTACTTTAACTTGTTTAACATGAAATATCTGAAACTACATTTATTCTATAATATGATAGTCCAGTATATTTAAGTAAAATGAACAAATACATAAAACAAATACCTGTTATTAACTTTCTAAAACTTTTAATTTTAAAAACGTGTTTGCATCCCCGATACATAGTAAACAAGCTCATAACAATGAAAGCGATTAATTTTTTATTTTTAAACTTTCAAGTTAAAATTTTACATGACAACCCTGGTTTATAGTATTAATATAGTAGAAGCCATATTTGTTTATTTATACACAAACAAACTTTCAGAAACTTCTATAAGTTACAGCTTTGTTATTTTTTGTCTCAGGAAGCTGAAAAGTATCTTAAAATTTTACTGAGAGTCTCAGCTTTCCGACAGTATGTTCGGATTGACCGAAAAAAGTCGAATTCTGGAGATATATGTGCAAACGTAAAGTTATCTCTTGAAATTGCATTGTAATGCGAACATTTGGTCTATATTTTTTACCCTGTATTTATGTTTTCATAAAAAAAGGTGTAAAGTAGTTGAAAAAAGATTTTTTAGTGTTTACTTAAATGACGATTGTGTACTCTTTAGTTTAAAACTTGATTTAAGGTTATTTCGTTTTAGAAACAGTTTGTTAAATTTGATCATAAAAAGTATTGTACAGTATTTTTTGTATTAAGTTTAAGTAAGTAAATACAATAATGTTTCTGTACTTGATTATATTATCTAGGTTTGTTTTTAATGTTTACCACAATTAATTTACATTTATCAAACTAACTTATTTACTAACTTAATCAACACAAAAAATAATAAACAAATTAATCAGTTACGTATATATTGAAAATAAACACAATATTTTCCCCGGCGCGATGGTGCAGAGGTTTATAAACGGTCTGGCAATCGGAACGTCGTAAGATCGAAGCCTGGAGCGTCGGGCAATAATGTATTGGGCTCTGCTGTTCTTTGTAAATTTAACGGCCTTAATCAGGCTTTTTTGTTTCCAAGGTAACTTTTTTTATGTGTTTTACTAACGATCACTCCTGGTAACTGTACTTATGTGTTAAAGTTTATAGATAAGTATAATAAACTTCTAGAATATTTAGTTGTTATAAAAATTTATTTATGTTCTTTTTTCTTAATGAAAAATTCAACCAACCACAAACTAGCTGACAAACTACGCAATTGCTTACTTTAACTTGTTTAACATGAAATATCTGAAACTACATTTATTCTATAATATGATAGTCCAGTATATTTAAGTAAAATGAACAAATACATAAAACAAATACCAGTTATTAACTTTCTAAAACTTTTAATTTTAAAAACGTGTTTGCATCCCCGATACATAGTAAACAAGCTCATAACAATGAAAGCGATTATTTTTTTTTTTTTAAACTTTCAAGTTAAAATTTTACATGACAACCCTGGTTTATAGTATTAATATAGTAGAAGCCATATTTGTTTATTTATACACAAACAAACTTTCAGAAACTTCTATAAGTTACAGCTTTGTTATTTTTTGTCTCAGGAAGCTGAAAAGTATCTTAAAATTTTACTGAGAGTCTCAGCTTTCCGACAGTATGTTCGGATTGACCGAAAAAAGTCGAATTCTGGAGATATATGTGCAAACGTAAAGTTATCTCTTGAAATTGCATTGTAATGCGAACATTTGGTCTATATTTTTTACCCTGTATTTATGTTTTCATAAAAAAAGGTGTAAAGTAGTTGAAAAAAGATTTTTTAGTGTTTACTTAAATGACGATTGTGTACTCTTTAGTTTAAAACTTGATTTAAGGTTATTTCGTTTTAGAAACAGTTTGTTAAATTTGATCATAAAAAGTATTGTACAGTATTTTTTGTATTAAGTTTAAATAAGTAAATACAATAATGTTTCTGTACTTGATTATATTATCTAGGTTTGTTTTTAATGTTTACCACAATTAATTTACATTTATCAAACTAACTTATTTACTAACTTAATCAACACAAAAAATAATAAACAAATTAATCAGTTACGTATATATTGAAAACAAACACAATATTTTCCCCGGCGCGATGGTGCAGAGGTTTATAAACGGTCTGGCAATCGGAACGTCGTAAGATCGAAGCCCGGAGCGTCGGGCAATAATGTATTGGGCTCTGCTGTTCTTTGTAAATTTAACGGCCTTAATCAGGCTTTTTTGTTTCCAAGGTAACTTTTTTTATGTGTTTTACTAACGATCACTCCTGGTAACTGTACTTATGTGTTAAAGTTTACAGATAAGTATAATAAACTTCTAGAATATTTAGTTGTTATAAAAATTTATTTATGTTCTTTTTTCTTAATGAAAAATTCAACCAACCACAAACTAGCTGACAAACTACGCAATTGCTTACTTTAACTTGTTTAACATGAAATATCTGAAACTACATTTATTCTATAATATGATAGTCCAGTATATTTAAGTAAAATGAACAAATACATAAAACAAATACCAGTTATTAACTTTCTAAAACTTTTAATTTTAAAAACGTGTTTGCATCCCCGATACATAGTAAACAAGCTCATAACAATGAAAGCGATTATTTTTTTTTTTTTAAACTTTCAAGTTAAAATTTTACATGACAACCCTGGTTTACAGTATTAATATAGTAGAAGCCATATTTGTTTATTTATACACAAACAAACTTTCAGAAACTTCTATAAGTTACAGCTTTGTTATTTTTTGTCTCAGAAAGCTGAAAAGTATCTTAAAATTTTACTGAGAGTCTCAGCTTTCCGACAGTATGTTCGGATTGACCGAAAAAAGTCGAATTCTGGAGATATATGTGCAAACGTAAAGTTATCTCTTTAAATTGCTTTGTAATGCGAACATTTGGTCTATAGTTTTTAGCCTGTATTTATGTTTTCATAAAAAAAGGTGTAAAGTAGTTGAAAAAAGATTTTTTAGTGTTTACTTGAATGACGATTGTGTACTCTTTAGTTTAAAACTTGATTTAAGGTTATTTCGTTTTAGAAACAATTTTTTGAATTTGATCATAAAAAGTATTGTACAGTATTTTTTGTATGAAGTTTAAGTAAGTAAATACAATAATGTTTTGGTACTGGATTAAGTTATCTAGGTTTGTTTTTAATGTTTACCACAATTAGTTTACATTTATCAAACTAACTTATTTACTAACTTAATCAACACAAAAAATAATAAACAAATTAATGAGTTACGTATATATTGAAAATAAACACAATATTTTCCCCGGCGCGATGGTGCAGAGGTTTATAAACGGTCTGGCAATCGGAACGTCGTAAGATCGAAGCCTGGAGCGTCGGGCAATAATGTATTGGGCTCTGCTGTTCTTTGTAAATTTAACGGCCTTAATCAGGCTTTTTTGTTTCCAAGGTAACTTTTTTTATGTGTTTTACTAACGATCACTCCTGGTAACTGTACTTATGTGTTAAAGTTTATAGATAAGTATAATAAACTTCTAGAATATTTAGTTGTTATAAAAATTTATTTATGTTCTTTTTTCTTAATGAAAAATTCAACCAACCACAAACTAGCTGACAAACTACGCAATTGCTTACTTTAACTTGTTTAACATGAAATATCTGAAACTACATTTATTCTATAATATGATAGTCCAGTATATTTAAGTAAAATGAACAAATACATAAAACAAATACCTGTTATTAACTTTCTAAAACTTTTAATTTTAAAAACGTGTTTGCATCCCCGATACATAGTAAACAAGCTCATAACAATGAAAGCGATTAATTTTTTATTTTTAAACTTTCAAGTTAAAATTTTACATGACAACCCTGGTTTATAGTATTAATATAGTAGAAGCCATATTTGTTTATTTATACACAAACAAACTTTCAGAAACTTCTATAAGTTACAGCTTTGTTATTTTTTGTCTCAGGAAGCTGAAAAGTATCTTAAAATTTTACTGAGAGTCTCAGCTTTCCGACAGTATGTTCGGATTGACCGAAAAAAGTCGAATTCTGGAGATATATGTGCAAACGTAAAGTTATCTCTTGAAATTGCATTGTAATGCGAACATTTGGTCTATATTTTTTACCCTGTATTTATGTTTTCATAAAAAAAGGTGTAAAGTAGTTGAAAAAAGATTTTTTAGTGTTTACTTAAATGACGATTGTGTACTCTTTAGTTTAAAACTTGATTTAAGGTTATTTCGTTTTAGAAACAGTTTGTTAAATTTGATCATAAAAAGTATTGTACAGTATTTTTTGTATTAAGTTTAAGTAAGTAAATACAATAATGTTTCTGTACTTGATTATATTATCTAGGTTTGTTTTTAATGTTTACCACAATTAATTTACATTTATCAAACTAACTTATTTACTAACTTAATCAACACAAAAAATAATAAACAAATTAATCAGTTACGTATATATTGAAAATAAACACAATATTTTCCCCGGCGCGATGGTGCAGAGGTTTATAAACGGTCTGGCAATCGGAACGTCGTAAGATCGAAGCCTGGAGCGTCGGGCAATAATGTATTGGGCTCTGCTGTTCTTTGTAAATTTAACGGCCTTAATCAGGCTTTTTTGTTTCCAAGGTAACTTTTTTTATGTGTTTTACTAACGATCACTCCTGGTAACTGTACTTATGTGTTAAAGTTTATAGATAAGTATAATAAACTTCTAGAATATTTAGTTGTTATAAAAATTTATTTATGTTCTTTTTTCTTAATGAAAAATTCAACCAACCACAAACTAGCTGACAAACTACGCAATTGCTTACTTTAACTTGTTTAACATGAAATATCTGAAACTACATTTATTCTATAATATGATAGTCCAGTATATTTAAGTAAAATGAACAAATACATAAAACAAATACCAGTTATTAACTTTCTAAAACTTTTAATTTTAAAAACGTGTTTGCATCCCCGATACATAGTAAACAAGCTCATAACAATGAAAGCGATTATTTTTTTTTTTTTAAACTTTCAAGTTAAAATTTTACATGACAACCCTGGTTTATAGTATTAATATAGTAGAAGCCATATTTGTTTATTTATACACAAACAAACTTTCAGAAACTTCTATAAGTTACAGCTTTGTTATTTTTTGTCTCAGGAAGCTGAAAAGTATCTTAAAATTTTACTGAGAGTCTCAGCTTTCCGACAGTATGTTCGGATTGACCGAAAAAAGTCGAATTCTGGAGATATATGTGCAAACGTAAAGTTATCTCTTGAAATTGCATTGTAATGCGAACATTTGGTCTATATTTTTTACCCTGTATTTATGTTTTCATAAAAAAAGGTGTAAAGTAGTTGAAAAAAGATTTTTTAGTGTTTACTTAAATGACGATTGTGTACTCTTTAGTTTAAAACTTGATTTAAGGTTATTTCGTTTTAGAAACAGTTTGTTAAATTTGATCATAAAAAGTATTGTACAGTATTTTTTGTATTAAGTTTAAATAAGTAAATACAATAATGTTTCTGTACTTGATTATATTATCTAGGTTTGTTTTTAATGTTTACCACAATTAATTTACATTTATCAAACTAACTTATTTACTAACTTAATCAACACAAAAAATAATAAACAAATTAATCAGTTACGTATATATTGAAAACAAACACAATATTTTCCCCGGCGCGATGGTGCAGAGGTTTATAAACGGTCTGGCAATCGGAACGTCGTAAGATCGAAGCCCGGAGCGTCGGGCAATAATGTATTGGGCTCTGCTGTTCTTTGTAAATTTAACGGCCTTAATCAGGCTTTTTTGTTTCCAAGGTAACTTTTTTTATGTGTTTTACTAACGATCACTCCTGGTAACTGTACTTATGTGTTAAAGTTTACAGATAAGTATAATAAACTTCTAGAATATTTAGTTGTTATAAAAATTTATTTATGTTCTTTTTTCTTAATGAAAAATTCAACCAACCACAAACTAGCTGACAAACTACGCAATTGCTTACTTTAACTTGTTTAACATGAAATATCTGAAACTACATTTATTCTATAATATGATAGTCCAGTATATTTAAGTAAAATGAACAAATACATAAAACAAATACCAGTTATTAACTTTCTAAAACTTTTAATTTTAAAAACGTGTTTGCATCCCCGATACATAGTAAACAAGCTCATAACAATGAAAGCGATTATTTTTTTTTTTTTAAACTTTCAAGTTAAAATTTTACATGACAACCCTGGTTTATAGTATTAATATAGTAGAAGCCATATTTGTTTATTTATACACAAACAAACTTTCAGAAACTTCTATAAGTTACAGCTTTGTTATTTTTTGTCTCAGGAAGCTGAAAAGTATCTTAAAATTTTACTGAGAGTCTCAGCTTTCCGACAGTATGTTCGGATTGACCGAAAAAAGTCGAATTCTGGAGATATATGTGCAAACGTAAAGTTATCTCTTGAAATTGCATTGTAATGCGAACATTTGGTCTATATTTTTTACCCTGTATTTATGTTTTCATAAAAAAAGGTGTAAAGTAGTTGAAAAAAGATTTTTTAGTGTTTACTTAAATGACGATTGTGTACTCTTTAGTTTAAAACTTGATTTAAGGTTATTTCGTTTTAGAAACAGTTTGTTAAATTTGATCATAAAAAGTATTGTACAGTATTTTTTGTATTAAGTTTAAATAAGTAAATACAATAATGTTTCTGTACTTGATTATATTATCTAGGTTTGTTTTTAATGTTTACCACAATTAATTTACATTTATCAAACTAACTTATTTACTAACTTAATCAACACAAAAAATAATAAACAAATTAATCAGTTACGTATATATTGAAAACAAACACAATATTTTCCCCGGCGCGATGGTGCAGAGGTTTATAAACGGTCTGGCAATCGGAACGTCGTAAGATCGAAGCCCGGAGCGTCGGGCAATAATGTATTGGGCTCTGCTGTTCTTTGTAAATTTAACGGCCTTAATCAGGCTTTTTTGTTTCCAAGGTAACTTTTTTTATGTGTTTTACTAACGATCACTCCTGGTAACTGTACTTATGTGTTAAAGTTTACAGATAAGTATAATAAACTTCTAGAATATTTAGTTGTTATAAAAATTTATTTATGTTCTTTTTTCTTAATGAAAAATTCAACCAACCACAAACTAGCTGACAAACTACGCAATTGCTTACTTTAACTTGTTTAACATGAAATATCTGAAACTACATTTATTCTATAATATGATAGTCCAGTATATTTAAGTAAAATGAACAAATACATAAAACAAATACCAGTTATTAACTTTCTAAAACTTTTAATTTTAAAAACGTGTTTGCATCCCCGATACATAGTAAACAAGCTCATAACAATGAAAGCGATTATTTTTTTTTTTTTAAACTTTCAAGTTAAAATTTTACATGACAACCCTGGTTTATAGTATTAATATAGTAGAAGCCATATTTGTTTATTTATACACAAACAAACTTTCAGAAACTTCTATAAGTTACAGCTTTGTTATTTTTTGTCTCAGGAAGCTGAAAAGTATCTTAAAATTTTACTGAGAGTCTCAGCTTTCCGACAGTATGTTCGGATTGACCGAAAAAAGTCGAATTCTGGAGATATATGTGCAAACGTAAAGTTATCTCTTGAAATTGCATTGTAATGCGAACATTTGGTCTATATTTTTTACCCTGTATTTATGTTTTCATAAAAAAAGGTGTAAAGTAGTTGAAAAAAGATTTTTTAGTGTTTACTTAAATGACGATTGTGTACTCTTTAGTTTAAAACTTGATTTAAGGTTATTTCGTTTTAGAAACAGTTTGTTAAATTTGATCATAAAAAGTATTGTACAGTATTTTTTGTATTAAGTTTAAATAAGTAAATACAATAATGTTTCTGTACTTGATTATATTATCTAGGTTTGTTTTTAATGTTTACCACAATTAATTTACATTTATCAAACTAACTTATTTACTAACTTAATCAACACAAAAAATAATAAACAAATTAATCAGTTACGTATATATTGAAAACAAACACAATATTTTCCCCGGCGCGATGGTGCAGAGGTTTATAAACGGTCTGGCAATCGGAACGTCGTAAGATCGAAGCCCGGAGCGTCGGGCAATAATGTATTGGGCTCTGCTGTTCTTTGTAAATTTAACGGCCTTAATCAGGCTTTTTTGTTTCCAAGGTAACTTTTTTTATGTGTTTTACTAACGATCACTCCTGGTAACTGTACTTATGTGTTAAAGTTTACAGATAAGTATAATAAACTTCTAGAATATTTAGTTGTTATAAAAATTTATTTATGTTCTTTTTTCTTAATGAAAAATTCAACCAACCACAAACTAGCTGACAAACTACGCAATTGCTTACTTTAACTTGTTTAACATGAAATATCTGAAACTAAATTTATTCTATAATATGATAGTCCAGTATATTTAAGTAAAATGAACAAATACATAAAACAAATACCTGTTATTAACTTTCTAAAACTTTTAATTTTAAAAACGTGTTTGCATCCCCGATACATAGTAAACAAGCTCATAACAATGAAAGCGATTAATTTTTTATTTTTAAACTTTCAAGTTAAAATTTTACATGACAACCCTGGTTTATAGTATTAATATAGTAGAAGCCATATTTGTTTATTTATACACAAACAAACTTTCAGAAACTTCTATAAGTTACAGCTTTGTTATTTTTTGTTTCAGGAAGCTGAAAAGTATCTTAAAATTTTACTGAGAGTCTCAGCTTTCCGACAGTATGTTCGGATTGACCGAAAAAAGTCGAATTCTGGAGATATATGTGCAAACGTAAAGTTATCTCTTGAAATTGCATTGTAATGCGAACATTTGGTCTATATTTTTTAGCCTGTATTTATGTTTTCATAAAAAAAGGTGTAAAGTAGTTGAAAAAGGATTTTTTAGTGTTTACTTAAATGACGATTGTGTACTCTTTAGTTTAAAACTTGATTTAAGGTTATTTCGTTTTAGAAACAGTTTGTTAAATTTGATCATAAAAAGTATTGTACAGTATTTTTTGTATTAAGTTTAAATAAGTAAATACAATAATGTTTCTGTACTTGATTATATTATCTAGGTTTGTTTTTAATGTTTACCACAATTAATTTACATTTATCAAACTAACTTATTTACTAACTTAATCAACACAAAAAATAATAAACAAATTAATCAGTTACGTATATATTGAAAACAAACACAATATTTTCCCCGGCGCGATGGTGCAGAGGTTTATAAACGGTCTGGCAATCGGAACGTCGTAAGATCGAAGCCCGGAGCGTCGGGCAATAATGTATTGGGCTCTGCTGTTCTTTGTAAATTTAACGGCCTTAATCAGGCTTTTTTGTTTCCAAGGTAACTTTTTTTATGTGTTTTACTAACGATCACTCCTGGTAACTGTACTTATGTGTTAAAGTTTACAGATAAGTATAATAAACTTCTAGAATATTTAGTTGTTATAAAAATTTATTTATGTTCTTTTTTCTTAATGAAAAATTCAACCAACCACAAACTAGCTGACAAACTACGCAATTGCTTACTTTAACTTGTTTAACATGAAATATCTGAAACTAAATTTATTCTATAATATGATAGTCCAGTATATTTAAGTAAAATGAACAAATACATAAAACAAATACCTGTTATTAACTTTCTAAAACTTTTAATTTTAAAAACGTGTTTGCATCCCCGATACATAGTAAACAAGCTCATAACAATGAAAGCGATTAATTTTTTATTTTTAAACTTTCAAGTTAAAATTTTACATGACAACCCTGGTTTATAGTATTAATATAGTAGAAGCCATATTTGTTTATTTATACACAAACAAACTTTCAGAAACTTCTATAAGTTACAGCTTTGTTATTTTTTGTCTCAGGAAGCTGAAAAGTATCTTAAAATTTTACTGAGAGTCTCAGCTTTCCGACAGTATGTTCGGATTGACCGAAAAAAGTCGAATTCTGGAGATATATGTGCAAACGTAAAGTTATCTCTTGAAATTGCATTGTAATGCGAACATTTGGTCTATATTTTTTAGCCTGTATTTATGTTTTCATAAAAAAAGGTGTAAAGTAGTTGAAAAAGGATTTTTTAGTGTTTACTTAAATGACGATTGTGTACTCTTTAGTTTAAAACTTGATTTAAGGTTATTTCGTTTTAGAAACAGTTTGTTAAATTTGATCATAAAAAGTATTGTACAGTATTTTTTGTATTAAGTTTAAATAAGTAAATACAATAATGTTTCTGTACTTGATTATATTATCTAGGTTTGTTTTTAATGTTTACCACAATTAATTTACATTTATCAAACTAACTTATTTACTAACTTAATCAACACAAAAAATAATAAACAAATTAATCAGTTACGTATATATTGAAAACAAACACAATATTTTCCCCGGCGCGATGGTGCAGAGGTTTATAAACGGTCTGGCAATCGGAACGTCGTAAGATCGAAGCCCGGAGCGTCGGGCAATAATGTATTGGGCTCTGCTGTTCTTTGTAAATTTAACGGCCTTAATCAGGCTTTTTTGTTTCCAAGGTAACTTTTTTTATGTGTTTTACTAACGATCACTCCTGGTAACTGTACTTATGTGTTAAAGTTTACAGATAAGTATAATAAACTTCTAGAATATTTAGTTGTTATAAAAATTTATTTATGTTCTTTTTTCTTAATGAAAAATTCAACCAACCACAAACTAGCTGACAAACTACGCAATTGCTTACTTTAACTTGTTTAACATGAAATATCTGAAACTAAATTTATTCTATAATATGATAGTCCAGTATATTTAAGTAAAATGAACAAATACATAAAACAAATACCTGTTATTAACTTTCTAAAACTTTTAATTTTAAAAACGTGTTTGCATCCCCGATACATAGTAAACAAGCTCATAACAATGAAAGCGATTAATTTTTTATTTTTAAACTTTCAAGTTAAAATTTTACATGACAACCCTGGTTTATAGTATTAATATAGTAGAAGCCATATTTGTTTATTTATACACAAACAAACTTTCAGAAACTTCTATAAGTTACAGCTTTGTTATTTTTTGTCTCAGGAAGCTGAAAAGTATCTTAAAATTTTACTGAGAGTCTCAGCTTTCCGACAGTATGTTCGGATTGACCGAAAAAAGTCGAATTCTGGAGATATATGTGCAAACGTAAAGTTATCTCTTGAAATTGCATTGTAATGCGAACATTTGGTCTATATTTTTTAGCCTGTATTTATGTTTTCATAAAAAAAGGTGTAAAGTAGTTGAAAAAGGATTTTTTAGTGTTTACTTAAATGACGATTGTGTACTCTTTAGTTTAAAACTTGATTTAAGGTTATTTCGTTTTAGAAACAGTTTGTTAAATTTGATCATAAAAAGTATTGTACAGTATTTTTTGTATTAAGTTTAAATAAGTAAATACAATAATGTTTCTGTACTTGATTATATTATCTAGGTTTGTTTTTAATGTTTACCACAATTAATTTACATTTATCAAACTAACTTATTTACTAACTTAATCAACACAAAAAATAATAAACAAATTAATCAGTTACGTATATATTGAAAACAAACACAATATTTTCCCCGGCGCGATGGTGCAGAGGTTTATAAACGGTCTGGCAATCGGAACGTCGTAAGATCGAAGCCCGGAGCGTCGGGCAATAATGTATTGGGCTCTGCTGTTCTTTGTAAATTTAACGGCCTTAATCAGGCTTTTTTGTTTCCAAGGTAACTTTTTTTATGTGTTTTACTAACGATCACTCCTGGTAACTGTACTTATGTGTTAAAGTTTACAGATAAGTATAATAAACTTCTAGAATATTTAGTTGTTATAAAAATTTATTTATGTTCTTTTTTCTTAATGAAAAATTCAACCAACCACAAACTAGCTGACAAACTACGCAATTGCTTACTTTAACTTGTTTAACATGAAATATCTGAAACTAAATTTATTCTATAATATGATAGTCCAGTATATTTAAGTAAAATGAACAAATACATAAAACAAATACCTGTTATTAACTTTCTAAAACTTTTAATTTTAAAAACGTGTTTGCATCCCCGATACATAGTAAACAAGCTCATAACAATGAAAGCGATTAGTTTTTTATTTTTAAACTTTCAAGTTAAAATTTTACATGACAACCCTGGTTTATAGTATTAATATAGTAGAAGCCATATTTGTTTATTTATACACAAACAAACTTTCAGAAACTTCTATAAGTTACAGCTTTGTTATTTTTTGTCTCAGGAAGCTGAAAAGTATCTTAAAATTTTACTGAGAGTCTCAGCTTTCCGACAGTATGTTCGGATTGACCGAAAAAAGTCGAATTCTGGAGATATATGTGCAAACGTAAAGTTATCTCTTGAAATTGCATTGTAATGCGAACATTTGGTCTATATTTTTTAGCCTGTATTTATGTTTTCATAAAAAAAGGTGTAAAGTAGTTGAAAAAAGTTTTTTTAGTGTTTACTTAAATGACGATTGTGTACTCTTTAGTTTAAAACTTGATTTAAGGTTATTTCGTTTTAGAAACAGTTTGTTAAATTTGATCATAAAAAGTATTGTACAGTATTTTTTGTATTAAGTTTAAGTAAGTAAATACAATAATGTTTCTGTACTTGATTATATTATCTAGGTTTGTTTTTAATGTTTACCACAATTAATTTACATTTATCAAACTAACTTATTTACTAACTTAATCAACACAAAAAATAATAAACAAATTAATCAGTTACGTATATATTGAAAACAAACACAATATTTTCCCCGGCGCGATGGTGCAGAGGTTTATAAACGGTCTGGCAATCGGAACGTCGTAAGATCGAAGCCCGGAGCGTCGGGCAATAATGTATTGGGCTCTGCTGTTCTTTGTAAATTTAACGGCCTTAATCAGGCTTTTTTGTTTCCAAGGTAACTTTTTTTATGTGTTTTACTAACGATCACTCCTGGTAACTGTACTTATGTGTTAAAGTTTACAGATAAGTATAATAAACTTCTAGAATATTTAGTTGTTATAAAAATTTATTTATGTTCTTTTTTCTTAATGAAAAATTCAACCAACCACAAACTAGCTGACAAACTACGCAATTGCTTACTTTAACTTGTTTAACATGAAATATCTGAAACTAAATTTATTCTATAATATGATAGTCCAGTATATTTAAGTAAAATGAACAAATACATAAAACAAATACCTGTTATTAACTTTCTAAAACTTTTAATTTTAAAAACGTGTTTGCATCCCCGATACATAGTAAACAAGCTCATAACAATGAAAGCGATTAATTTTTTATTTTTAAACTTTCAAGTTAAAATTTTACATGACAACCCTGGTTTATAGTATTAATATAGTAGAAGCCATATTTGTTTATTTATACACAAACAAACTTTCAGAAACTTCTATAAGTTACAGCTTTGTTATTTTTTGTCTCAGGAAGCTGAAAAGTATCTTAAAATTTTACTGAGAGTCTCAGCTTTCCGACAGTATGTTCGGATTGACCGAAAAAAGTCGAATTCTGGAGATATATGTGCAAACGTAAAGTTATCTCTTGAAATTGCATTGTAATGCGAACATTTGGTCTATATTTTTTAGCCTGTATTTATGTTTTCATAAAAAAAGGTGTAAAGTAGTTGAAAAAAGTTTTTTTAGTGTTTACTTAAATGACGATTGTGTACTCTTTAGTTTAAAACTTGATTTAAGGTTATTTCGTTTTAGAAACAGTTTGTTAAATTTGATCATAAAAAGTATTGTACAGTATTTTTTGTATTAAGTTTAAGTAAGTAAATACAATAATGTTTCTGTACTTGATTATATTATCTAGGTTTGTTTTTAATGTTTACCACAATTAATTTACATTTATCAAACTAACTTATTTACTAACTTAATCAACACAAAAAATAATAAACAAATTAATCAGTTACGTATATATTGAAAACAAACACAATATTATCCCCGGCGCGATGGTGCAGAGGTTTATAAACGGTCTGGCAATCGGAACGTCGTAAGATCGAAGCCCGGAGCGTCGGGCAATAATGTATTGGGCTCTGCTGTTCTTTGTAAATTTAACGGCCTTAATCAGGCTTTTTTGTTTCCAAGGTAACTTTTTTTATGTGTTTTACTAACGATCACTCCTGGTAACTGTACTTATGTGTTAAAGTTTACAGATAAGTATAATAAACTTCTAGAATATTTAGTTGTTATAAAAATTTATTTATGTTCTTTTTTCTTAATGAAAAATTCAACCAACCACAAACTAGCTGACAAACTACGCAATTGCTTACTTTAACTTGTTTAACATGAAATATCTGAAACTACATTTATTCTATAATATGATAGTCCAGTATATTTAAGTAAAATGAACAAATACATAAAACAAATACCTGTTATTAGCTTTCTAAAACTTTTAATTTTAAAAACGTGTTTGCATCCCCGATACATAGTAAACAAGCTCATAACAATGAAAGCGATTAATTTTTTATTTTTAAACTTTCAAGTTAAAATTTTACATGACAACCCTGGTTTATAGTATTAATATAGTAGAAGCCATATTTGTTTATTTATACACAAACAAACTTTCAGAAACTTCTATAAGTTACAGCTTTGTTATTTTTTGTCTCAGGAAGCTGAAAAGTATCTTAAAATTTTACTGAGAGTCTCAGCTTTCCGACAGTATGTTCGGATTGACCGAAAAAAGTCGAATTCTGGAGATATATGTGCAAACGTAAAGTTATCTCTTGAAATTGCATTGTAATGCGAACATTTGGTCTATATTTTTTACCCTGTATTTATGTTTTCATAAAAAAAGGTGTAAAGTAGTTGAAAAAAGATTTTTTAGTGTTTACTTAAATGACGATTGTGTACTCTTTAGTTTAAAACTTGATTTAAGGTTATTTCGTTTTAGAAACAGTTTGTTAAATTTGATCATAAAAAGTATTGTACAGTATTTTTTGTATTAAGTTTAAGTAAGTAAATACAATAATGTTTCTGTACTTGATTATATTATCTAGGTTTGTTTTTAATGTTTACCACAATTAATTTACATTTATCAAACTAACTTATTTACTAACTTAATCAACACAAAAAATAATAAACAAATTAATCAGTTACGTATATATTGAAAACAAACACAATATTATCCCCGGCGCGATGGTGCAGAGGTTTATAAACGGTCTGGCAATCGGAACGTCGTAAGATCGAAGCCCGGAGCGTCGGGCAATAATGTATTGGGCTCTGCTGTTCTTTGTAAATTTAACGGCCTTAATCAGGCTTTTTTGTTTCCAAGGTAGATTTTTTTATGTGTTTTACTAACGATCACTCCTGGTAACTGTACTTATGTGTTAAAGTTTACAGATAAGTATAATAAACTTCTAGAATATTTAGTTGTTATAAAAATTTATTTATGTTCTTTTTTCTTAATGAAAAATTCAACCAACCACAAACTAGCTGACAAACTACGCAATTGCTTACTTTAACTTGTTTAACATGAAATATCTGAAACTACATTTATTCTATAATATGATAGTCCAGTATATTTAAGTAAAATGAACAAATACATAAAACAAATACCTGTTATTAGCTTTCTAAAACTTTTAATTTTAAAAACGTGTTTGCATCCCCGATACATAGTAAACAAGCTCATAACAATGAAAGCGATTAATTTTTTATTTTTAAACTTTCAAGTTAAAATTTTACATGACAACCCTGGTTTATAGTATTAATATAGTAGAAGCCATATTTGTTTATTTATACACAAACAAACTTTCAGAAACTTCTATAAGTTACAGCTTTGTTATTTTTTGTCTCAGGAAGCTGAAAAGTATCTTAAAATTTTACTGAGAGTCTCAGCTTTCCGACAGTATGTTCGGATTGACCGAAAAAAGTCGAATTCTGGAGATATATGTGCAAACGTAAAGTTATCTCTTGAAATTGCATTGTAATGCAAACATTTGGTCTATATTTTTTACCCTGTATTTATGTTTTCATAAAAAAAGGTGTAAAGTAGTTGAAAAAAGATTTTTTAGTGTTTACTTAAATGACGATTGTGTACTCTTTAGTTTTAAACTTGATTTAAGGTTATTTCGTTTTAGAAACAGTTTGTTAAATTTGATCATAAAAAGTATTGTACAGTATTTTTTGTATTAAGTTTAAGTAAGTAAATACAATAATGTTTCTGTACTTGATTATATTATCTAGGTTTGTTTTTAATGTTTACCACAATTAATTTACATTTATCAAACTAACTTATTTACTAACTTAATCAACACAAAAAATAATAAACAAATTAATCAGTTACGTATATATTGAAAACAAACACAATATTATCCCCGGCGCGATGGTGCAGAGGTTTATAAACGGTCTGGCAATCGGAACGTCGTAAGATCGAAGCCCGGAGCGTCGGGCAATAATGTATTGGGCTCTGCTGTTCTTTGTAAATTTAACGGCCTTAATCAGGCTTTTTTGTTTCCAAGGTAACTTTTTTTATGTGTTTTACTAACGATCACTCCTGGTAACTGTACTTATGTGTTAAAGTTTACAGATAAATATAATTAACTTCTAGAATATTTAGTTGTTATAAAAATTTATTTATGTTCTTTTTTCTTAATGAAAAATTCAACCAACCACAAACTAGCTGACAAACTACGCAATTGCTTACTTTAACTTGTTTAACATGAAATATCTGAAACTACATTTATTCTATAATATGATAGTCCAGTATATTTAAGTAAAATAAACAAATACATAAAACAAATACCAGTTATTAACTTTCTAAAACTTTTAATTTTAAAAACGTGTTTGCATCCCCGATACATAGTAAACAAGCTCATAACAATGAAAGCGATTAATTTTTTATTTTTAAACTTTCAAGTTAAAATTTTACATGACAACCCTGGTTTATAGTATTAATATAGTAGAAGCCATATTTGTTTATTTATACACAAACAAACTTTCAGAAACTTCTATAAGTTACAGCTTTGTTATTTTTTGTCTCAGGAAGCTGAAAAGTATCTTAAAATTTTACTGAGAGTCTCAGCTTTCCGACAGTATGTTCGGATTGACCGAAAAAAGTCGAATTCTGGAGATATATGTGCAAACGTAAAGTTATCTCTTGAAATTGCATTGTAATGCGAACATTTGGTCTATATTTTTTAGCCTGTATTTATGTTTTCATAAAAAAAGGTGTAAAGTAGTTGAAAAAAGTTTTTTTAGTGTTTACTTAAATGACGATTGTGTACTCTTTAGTTTAAAACTTGATTTAAGGTTATTTCGTTTTAGAAACAGTTTGTTAAATTTGATCATAAAAAGTATTGTACAGTATTTTTTGTATTAAGTTTAAGTAAGTAAATACAATAATGTTATTGTACTTGATTATATTATCTAGGTTTGTTTTTAATGTTTACCACAATTAATTTACATTTATCAAACTAACTTATTTACTAACTTAATCAACACAAAAAATAATAAACAAATTAATCAGTTACGTATATATTGAAAACAAACACAATATTTTCCCCGGCGCGATGGTGCAGAGGTTTATAAACGGTCTGGCAATCGGAACGTCGTACGATCGAAGCCCGGAGCGTCGGGCAATAATGTATTGGGCTCTGCTGTTCTTTGTAAATTTAACGGCCTTAATCAGGCTTTTTTGTTTCCAAGGTAACTTTTTTTATGTGTTTTACTAACGATCACTCCTGGTAACTGTACTTATGTGTTAAAGTTTACAGATAAGTATAATAAACTTCTAGAATATTTAGTTGTTATAAAAATTTATTTATGTTCTTTTTTCTTAATGAAAAATTCAACCAACCACAAACTAGCTGACAAACTACGCAATTGCTTACTTTAACTTGTTTAACATGAAATATCTGAAACTACATTTATTCTATAATATGATAGTCCAGTATATTTAAGTAAAATGAACAAATACATAAAACAAATACCTGTTATTAACTTTCTAAAACTTTTAATTTTAAAAACGTGTTTGCATCCCCGATACATAGTAAACAAGCTCATAACAATGAAAGCGATTAATTTTTTATTTTTAAACTTTCAAGTTAAAATTTTACATGACAACCCTGGTTTATAGTATTAATATAGTAGAAGCCATATTTGTTTATTTATACACAAACAAACTTTCAGAAACTTCTATAAGTTACAGCTTTGTTATTTTTTGTCTCAGGAAGCTGAAAAGTATCTTAAAATTTTACTGAGAGTCTCAGCTTTCCGACAGTATGTTCGGATTGACCGAAAAAAGTCGAATTCTGGAGATATATGTGCAAACGTAAAGTTATCTCTTGAAATTGCATTGTAATGCGAACATTTGGTCTATATTTTTTACCCTGTATTTATGTTTTCATAAAAAAAGGTGTAAAGTAGTTGAAAAAAGATTTTTTAGTGTTTACTTAAATGACGATTGTGTACTCTTTAGTTTAAAACTTGATTTAAGGTTATTTCGTTTTAGAAACAGTTTGTTAAATTTGATCATAAAAAGTATTGTACAGTATTTTTTGTATTAAGTTTAAGTAAGTAAATACAATAATGTTTCTGTACTTGATTATATTATCTAGGTTTGTTTTTAATGTTTACCACAATTAATTTACATTTATCAAACTAACTTATTTACTAACTTAATCAACACAAAAAATAATAAACAAATTAATCAGTTACGTATATATTGAAAACAAACACAATATTATCCCCGGCGCGATGGTGCAGAGGTTTATAAACGGTCTGGCAATCGGAACGTCGTAAGATCGAAGCCCGGAGCGTCGGGCAATAATGTATTGGGCTCTGCTGTTCTTTGTAAATTTAACGGCCTTAATCAGGCTTTTTTGTTTCCAAGGTAGATTTTTTTATGTGTTTTACTAACGATCACTCCTGGTAACTGTACTTATGTGTTAAAGTTTACAGATAAGTATAATAAACTTCTAGAATATTTAGTTGTTATAAAAATTTATTTATGTTCTTTTTTCTTAATGAAAAATTCAACCAACCACAAACTAGCTGACAAACTACGCAATTGCTTACTTTAACTTGTTTAACATGAAATATCTGAAACTACATTTATTCTATAATATGATAGTCCAGTATATTTAAGTAAAATGAACAAATACATAAAACAAATACCTGTTATTAGCTTTCTAAAACTTTTAATTTTAAAAACGTGTTTGCATCCCCGATACATAGTAAACAAGCTCATAACAATGAAAGCGATTAATTTTTTATTTTTAAACTTTCAAGTTAAAATTTTACATGACAACCCTGGTTTATAGTATTAATATAGTAGAAGCCATATTTGTTTATTTATACACAAACAAACTTTCAGAAACTTCTATAAGTTACAGCTTTGTTATTTTTTGTCTCAGGAAGCTGAAAAGTATCTTAAAATTTTACTGAGAGTCTCAGCTTTCCGACAGTATGTTCGGATTGACCGAAAAAAGTCGAATTCTGGAGATATATGTGCAAACGTAAAGTTATCTCTTGAAATTGCATTGTAATGCGAACATTTGGTCTATATTTTTTACCCTGTATTTATGTTTTCATAAAAAAAGGTGTAAAGTAGTTGAAAAAAGATTTTTTAGTGTTTACTTAAATGACGATTGTGTACTCTTTAGTTTAAAACTTGATTTAAGGTTATTTCGTTTTAGAAACAGTTTGTTAAATTTGATCATAAAAAGTATTGTACAGTATTTTTTGTATTAAGTTTAAGTAAGTAAATACAATAATGTTTCTGTACTTGATTATATTATCTAGGTTTGTTTTTAATGTTTACCACAATTAATTTACATTTATCAAACTAACTTATTTACTAACTTAATCAACACAAAAAATAATAAACAAATTAATCAGTTACGTATATATTGAAAACAAACACAATATTATCCCCGGCGCGATGGTGCAGAGGTTTATAAACGGTCTGGCAATCGGAACGTCGTAAGATCGAAGCCCGGAGCGTCGGGCAATAATGTATTGGGCTCTGCTGTTCTTTGTAAATTTAACGGCCTTAATCAGGCTTTTTTGTTTCCAAGGTAGATTTTTTTATGTGTTTTACTAACGATCACTCCTGGTAACTGTACTTATGTGTTAAAGTTTACAGATAAGTATAATAAACTTCTAGAATATTTAGTTGTTATAAAAATTTATTTATGTTCTTTTTTCTTAATGAAAAATTCAACCAACCACAAACTAGCTGACAAACTACGCAATTGCTTACTTTAACTTGTTTAACATGAAATATCTGAAACTACATTTATTCTATAATATGATAGTCCAGTATATTTAAGTAAAATGAACAAATACATAAAACAAATACCTGTTATTAGCTTTCTAAAACTTTTAATTTTAAAAACGTGTTTGCATCCCCGATACATAGTAAACAAGCTCATAACAATGAAAGCGATTAATTTTTTATTTTTAAACTTTCAAGTTAAAATTTTACATGACAACCCTGGTTTATAGTATTAATATAGTAGAAGCCATATTTGTTTATTTATACACAAACAAACTTTCAGAAACTTCTATAAGTCACAGCTTTGTTATTTTTTGTCTCAGGAAGCTGAAAAGTATCTTAAAATTTTACTGAGAGTCTCAGCTTTCCGACAGTATGTTCGGATTGACCGAAAAAAGTCGAATTCTGGAGATATATGTGCAAACGTAAAGTTATCTCTTGAAATTGCATTGTAATGCGAACATTTGGTCTATATTTTTTACCCTGTATTTATGTTTTCATAAAAAAAGGTGTAAAGTAGTTGAAAAAAGATTTTTTAGTGTTTACTTAAATGACGATTGTGTACTCTTTAGTTTAAAACTTGATTTAAGGTTATTTCGTTTTAGAAACAGTTTGTTAAATTTGATCATAAAAAGTATTGTACAGTATTTTTTGTATTAAGTTTAAGTAAGTAAATACAATAATGTTTCTGTACTTGATTATATTATCTAGGTTTGTTTTTAATGTTTACCACAATTAATTTACATTTATCAAACTAACTTATTTACTAACTTAATCAACACAAAAAATAATAAACAAATTAATGAGTTACGTATATATTGAAAACAAACACAATATTATCCCCGGCGCGATGGTGCAGAGGTTTATAAACGGTCTGGCAATCGGAACGTCGTAAGATCGAAGCCCGGAGCGTCGGGCAATAATGTATTGGGCTCTGCTGTTCTTTGTAAATTTAACGGCCTTAATCAGGCTTTTTTGTTTCCAAGGTAACTTTTTTTATGTGTTTTACTAACGATCACTCCTGGTAACTGTACTTATGTGTTAAAGTTTACAGATAAGTATAATAAACTTCTAGAATATTTAGTTGTTATAAAAATTTATTTATGTTCTTTTTTCTTAATGAAAAATTCAACCAACCACAAACTAGCTGACAAACTACGCAATTGCTTACTTTAACTTGTTTAACATGAAATATCTGAAACTACATTTATTCTATAATATGATAGTCCAGTATATTTAAGTAAAATGAACAAATACATAAAACAAATACCTGTTATTAGCTTTCTAAAACTTTTAATTTTAAAAACGTGTTTGCATCCCCGATACATAGTAAACAAGCTCATAACAATGAAAGCGATTAATTTTTTATTTTTAAACTTTCAAGTTAAAATTTTACATGACAACCCTGGTTTATAGTATTAATATAGTAGAAGCCATATTTGTTTATTTATACACAAACAAACTTTCAGAAACTTCTATAAGTTACAGCTTTGTTATTTTTTGTCTCAGGAAGCTGAAAAGTATCTTAAAATTTTACTGAGAGTCTCAGCTTTCCGACAGTATGTTCGGATTGACCGAAAAAAGTCGAATTCTGGAGATATATGTGCAAACGTAAAGTTATCTCTTGAAATTGCATTGTAATGCGAACATTTGGTCTATATTTTTTAGCCTGTATTTATGTTTTCATAAAAAAAGGTGTAAAGTAGTTGAAAAAAGTTTTTTTAGTGTTTACTTAAATGACGATTGTGTACTCTTTAGTTTAAAACTTGATTTAAGGTTATTTCGTTTTAGAAACAGTTTGTTAAATTTGATCATAAAAAGTTCTGTACAGTATTTTTTGTATTAAGTTTAAGTAAGTAAATACAATAATGTTTCTGTACTTGATTATATTATCTAGGTTTGTTTTTAATGTTTACCACAATTAATTTACATTTATCAAACTAACTTATTTACTAACTTAATCAACACAAAAAATAATAAACAAATTAATCAGTTACGTATATATTGAAAACAAACACAATATTATCCCCGGCGCGATGGTGCAGAGGTTTATAAACGGTCTGGCAATCGGAACGTCGTAAGATCGAAGCCCGGAGCGTCGGGCAATAATGTATTGGGCTCTGCTGTTCTTTGTAAATTTAACGGCCTTAATCAGGCTTTTTTGTTTCCAAGGTAGATTTTTTTATGTGTTTTACTAACGATCACTCCTGGTAACTGTACTTATGTGTTAAAGTTTACAGATAAGTATAATAAACTTCTAGAATATTTAGTTGTTATAAAAATTTATTTATGTTCTTTTTTCTTAATGAAAAATTCAACCAACCACAAACTAGCTGACAAACTACGCAATTGCTTACTTTAACTTGTTTAACATGAAATATCTGAAACTACATTTATTCTATAATATGATAGTCCAGTATATTTAAGTAAAATGAACAAATACATAAAACAAATACCTGTTATTAGCTTTCTAAAACTTTTAATTTTAAAAACGTGTTTGCATCCCCGATACATAGTAAACAAGCTCATAACAATGAAAGCGATTAATTTTTTATTTTTAAACTTTCAAGTTAAAATTTTACATGACAACCCTGGTTTATAGTATTAATATAGTAGAAGCCATATTTGTTTATTTATACACAAACAAACTTTCAGAAACTTCTATAAGTTACAGCTTTGTTATTTTTTGTTTTGTATTGTACAGTATTTTATGTATTAAGTTTAAGTAAGTAAATACAATAATGTTTCTGTACTTGATTATATTATCTAGGTTTGTTTTTAATGTTTACCATAATTAATTTACATTTATCAATCTAACTTATTTACTAACTTAATCAACACAAAAAAATAATAAACAAATTAATGAGTTACGTATATATTGAAAACAAACACAATATTATCCCCGGCGCGATGGTGCAGAGGTTTATAAACGGTCTGGCAATCGGAACGTCGTAAGTTCGAAGCCCGGAGCGTCGGGCAGTAATGTATTGGGCTCTGCTGTTCTTTGTAAATTTAACGGCCTTAATCAGGCTTTTTTGTTTCCAAGGTAGATTTTTTTATGTGTTTTACTAACGATCACTCCTGGTAACTGTACTTATGTGTTAAAGTTTACAGATAAGTATAATAAACTTCTAGAATATTTAGTTGTTATAAAAATTTATTTATGTTCTTTTTTCTTAATGAAAAATTCAACTAACCACAAACTAGCTGACAAACTACGCAATTGCTTACTTTAACTTGTTTAACATGAAATATCTGAAACTACATTTATTCTATAATATGATAGTCCAGTATAATTAAGTAAAATGAACAAATACATAAAACAAATACCAGTTATTAACTTTCTAAAACTTTTAATTTTAAAAACGTGTTTGCATCCCCGATACATAGTAAACAAGCTCATAACAATAAATGAGATTAAATTTTATTTTTAAAATTTTCAAGTTAAAATTTTACATGACAACCCTGGTTTATAGTATTAATATAGTAGAAGCCATATTTGTTTATTTATACACAAACAAACTTTCAGAAACTTCTATAAGTTACAGCTTTGTTATTTTTTGTCTCAGGAAGCTGAAAAGTATCTTAAAATTTTACTGAGAGTCTCAGCTTTCCGACAGTATGTTCGGATTGACCGAAAAGAGTCGAATTCTGGAGATATATGTGCAAACGTAAAGTTATCTCTTGAAATTGCTTTGTAATGCGAACATTTGGTCTATATTTTTTAGCCTGTATTTATGTTTTCATAAAAAAAGGTGTAAAGTAGTTGAAAAAAGATTTTTTAGTGTTTACTTGAATGACGATTGTGTACTCTTTAGTTTAAAACTTGATTTAAGGTTATTTCGTTTTATAAACAATTTTTTGAATTTGATCATAAAAATTATTGTACAGTATTTTTTGTATTAAGTTTAAGTAAGTAAATACAATAATGTTTTGGTACTGGATTAAGTTATCTAGGTTTGTTTTTAATGTTTACCACAATTAATTTACATTTATCAAACTAACTTATTTACTAACTCAATCAACACAAAAAAATAATAAACAAATTAATGAGTTACGTATATATTGAAAACAAACACAATATTATCCCCGGCGCGATGGTGCAGAGGTTTATAAACGGTCTGGCAATCGGAACGTCGTAAGTTCGAAGCCCGGAGCGTCGGGCAGTAATGTATTGGGCTCTGCTGTTCTTTGTAAATTTAACGGCCTTAATCAGGCTTTTTTGTTTCCAAGGTAGATTTTTTTATGTGTTTTACTAACGATCACTCCTGGTAACTGTACTTATGTGTTTAAGTTTACAGATAAATATAATTAACTTCTAGAATATTTAGTTGTTATAAAAATTTATTTACGTTCTTTTTTCTTAATGAAAAATTCAACCAACCACAAACTAGCTGACAAACTACGCAATTGCTTACTTTAACTTGTTTAACATGAAATATCTGAAACTACATTTATTCTATAGTATGATAGTCCAGTATAATTAAGTAAAATGAACAAATACATAAAACAAATACCAGTTATTAACTTTCTAAAACTTTTAATTTTAAAAACGTGTTTGCATCCCCGATACATAGTAAACAAGCTCATAACAATAATTGCGATTAAATTTTATTTTTAAAATTTTCAAGTTAAAATTTTACATGACAACCCTGGTTTATAGTATTAATATAGTAGAAGCCATATTTGTTTATTTATACACAAACAAACTTTCAGAAACTTCTATAAGTTACAGCTTTGTTATTTTTTGTCTCAGGAAGCTGAAAAGTATCTTAAAATTTTACTGAGAGTCTCAGCGTTCCGACAGTATGTTCGGATTGACCGAAAAAAGTCGAATTCTGGAGATATATGTGCAAACGTAAAGTTATCTCTTGAAATTGCTTTGTAATGCGAACATTTGGTCTATATTTTTTAGCCTGTATTTATGTTTTCATAAAAAAAGGTGTAAAGTAGTTGAAAAAAGATTTTTTAGTGTTTACTTGAATGACGATTGTGTACTCTTTAGTTTAAAACTTGATTTAAGGTTATTTCGTTTTATAAACAAATTTTTGAATTTGATCATAAAAATTATTGTACAGTATTTTTTGTATTAAGTTTAAGTAAGTAAATACAATAATGTTTTGGTACTGGATTAAGTTATCTAGGTTTGTTTTTAATGTTTACCACAATTAATTTACATTTATCAAACTAACTTATTTACTAACTCAATCAACACAAAAAAATAATAAACAAATTAATGAGTTACGTATATATTGAAAACAAACACAATATTATCCCCGGCGCGATGGTGCAGAGGTTTATAAACGGTCTGGCAATCGGAACGTCGTAAGTTCGAAGCCCGGAGCGTCGGGCAGTAATGTATTGGGCTCTGCTGTTCTTTGTAAATTTAACGGCCTTAATCAGGCTTTTTTGTTTCCAAGGTAGATTTTTTTATGTGTTTTACTAACGATCACTCCTGGTAACTGTACTTATGTGTTTAAGTTTACAGATAAATATAATTAACTTCTAGAATATTTAGTTGTTATAAAAATTTATTTACGTTCTTTTTTCTTAATGAAAAATTCAACTAACCACAAACTAGCTGACAAACTACGCAATTGCTTACTTTAACTTGTTTAACATGAAATATCTGAAACTACATTTATTCTATAGTATGATAGTCCAGTATAATTAAGTAAAATGAACAAATACATAAAACAAATACCAGTTATTAACTTTCTAAAACTTTTAATTTTAAAAACGTGTTTGCATCCCCGATACATAGTAAACAAGCTCATAACAATAATTGCGATTAAATTTTATTTTTAAAATTTTCAAGTTAAAATTTTACATGACAACCCTGGTTTATAGTATTAATATAGTAGAAGCCATATTTGTTTATTTATACACAAACAAACTTTCAGAAACTTCTATAAGTTACAGCTTTGTTATTTTTTGTCTCAGGAAGCTGAAAAGTATCTTAAAATTTTACTGAGAGTCTCAGCTTTCCGACAGTATGTTCGGATTGACCGAAAAAAGTCGAATTCTGGAGATATATGTGCAAACGTAAAGTTATCTCTTGAAATTGCATTGTAATGCGAACATTTGGTCTATATTTTTTAGCCTGTATTTATGTTTTCATAAAAAAAGGTGTAAAGTAGTTGAAAAAAGATTTTTTAGTGTTTACTTAAATGACGATTGTGTACTCTTTAGTTTAAAACTTGATTTAAGGTTATTTCGTTTTAGAAACAGTTTGTTAAATTTGATCATAAAAAGTATTGTACAGTATTTTTTGTATTAAGTTTAAGTAAGTAAATACAATAATGTTTCTGTACTTGATTATATTATCTAGGTTTGTTTTTAATGTTTACCACAATTAATTTACATTTATCAAACTGACTTATTTACTAACTTAATCAACACAAAAAATAATAAACAAATTAATCAGTTACGTATATATTGAAAACAAACACAATATTTTCCCCGGCGCGATGGTGCAGAGGTTTATAAACGGTCTGGCAATCGGAACGTCGTAAGATCGAAGTCCGGAGCGTCGGGCAATAATGTATTGGGCTCTGCTGTTCTTTGTAAATTTAACGGCCTTAATCAGGCTTTTTTGTTTCCAAGGTAACTTTTTTTATGTGTTTTACTAACGATCACTCCTGGTAACTGTACTTATGTGTTAAAGTTTACAGATAAGTATAATAAACTTCTAGAATATTTAGTTGTTATAAAAATTTATTTATGTTCTTTTTTCTTAATGAAAAATTCAACCAACCACAAACTAGCTGACAAACTACGCAATTGCTTACTTTAACTTGTTTAACATGAAATATCTGAAACTACATTTATTCTATAATATGATAGTCCAGTATATTTAAGTAAAATGAACAAATACATAAAACAAATACCAGTTATTAACTTTCTAAAACTTTTAATTTTAAAAACGTGTTTGCATCCCCGATACATAGTAAACAAGCTCATAACAATAAATGCGATTAAATTTTATTTTTAAAATTTTCAAGCCAAAATTTTACATGACAACCCTGGTTTATAGTATTAATATATTAGAAGCCATAATTGTTTATTTATACACAAACAAACTTTCAGAAACTTCTATAAGTTACAGCTTTGTTATTTTTTGTCTCAGGAAGCTGAAAAGTATCTTAAAATTTTACTGAGAGTCTCAGCTTTCCGACAGTATGTTCGGATTGACCGAAAAAAGTCGAATTCTGGAGATATATGTGCAAACGTAAAGTTATCTCTTGAAATTGCATTGTAATGCGAACATTTGGTCTATATTTTTTAGCCTGTATTTATGTTTTCATAAAAAAAGGTGTAAAGTAGTTGAAAAAAGATTTTTTAGTGTTTACTTGAATGACGATTGTGTACTCTTTAGTTTAAAACTTGATTTAAGGTTATTTCGTTTTATTAACAAATTTTTGAATTTGATCATAAAAATTATTGTACAGTATTTTTTGTATTAAGTTTAAGTAAGTAAATACAATAATGTTTTGGTACTGGATTAAGTTATCTAGGTTTGTTTTTAATGTTTACCACAATTAATTTACATTTATCAAACTAACTTATTTACTAACTCAATCAACACAAAAAAATAATAAACAAATTAATGAGTTACGTATATATTGAAAACAAACACAATATTATCCCCGGCGCGATGGTGCAGAGGTTTATAAACGGTCTGGCAATCGGAACGTCGTAAGTTCGAAGCCCGGAGCGTCGGGCAGTAATGTATTGGGCTCTGCTGTTCTTTGTAAATTTAACGGCCTTAATCAGGCTTTTTTGTTTCCAAGGTAGATTTTTTTATGTGTTTTACTAACGATCACTCCTGGTAACTGTACTTATGTGTTTAAGTTTACAGATAAATATAATTAACTTCTAGAATATTTAGTTGTTATAAAAATTTATTTACGTTCTTTTTTCTTAATGAAAAATTCAACTAACCACAAACTAGCTGACAAACTACGCAATTGCTTACTTTAACTTGTTTAACATGAAATATCTGAAACTACATTTATTCTATAGTATGATAGTCCAGTATAATTAAGTAAAATGAACAAATACATAAAACAAATACCAGTTATTAACTTTCTAAAACTTTTAATTTTAAAAACGTGTTTGCATCCCCGATACATAGTAAACAAGCTCATAACAATAATTGCGATTAAATTTTATTTTTAAAATTTTCAAGTTAAAATTTTACATGACAACCCTGGTTTATAGTATTAATATAGTAGAAGCCATATTTGTTTATTTATACACAAACAAACTTTCAGAAACTTCTATAAGTTACAGCTTTGTTATTTTTTGTCTCAGGAAGCTGAAAAGTATCTTAAAATTTTACTGAGAGTCTCAGCTTTCCGACAGTATGTTCGGATTGACCGAAAAAAGTCGAATTCTGGAGATATATGTGCAAACGTAAAGTTATCTCTTGAAATTGCATTGTAATGCGAACATTTGGTCTATATTTTTTAGCCTGTATTTATGTTTTCATAAAAAAAGGTGTAAAGTAGTTGAAAAAAGATTTTTTAGTGTTTACTTAAATGACGATTGTGTACTCTTTAGTTTAAAACTTGATTTAAGGTTATTTCGTTTTAGAAACAGTTTGTTAAATTTGATCATAAAAAGTATTGTACAGTATTTTTTGTATTAAGTTTAAGTAAGTAAATACAATAATGTTTCTGTACTTGATTATATTATCTAGGTTTGTTTTTAATGTTTACCACAATTAATTTACATTTATCAAACTGACTTATTTACTAACTTAATCAACACAAAAAATAATAAACAAATTAATCAGTTACGTATATATTGAAAACAAACACAATATTTTCCCCGGCGCGATGGTGCAGAGGTTTATAAACGGTCTGGCAATCGGAACGTCGTAAGATCGAAGTCCGGAGCGTCGGGCAATAATGTATTGGGCTCTGCTGTTCTTTGTAAATTTAACGGCCTTAATCAGGCTTTTTTGTTTCCAAGGTAACTTTTTTTATGTGTTTTACTAACGATCACTCCTGGTAACTGTACTTATGTGTTTAAGTTTACAGATAAGTATAATAAACTTCTAGAATATTTAGTTGTTATAAAAATTTATTTACGTTCTTTTTTCTTAATGAAAAATTCAACTAACCACAAACTAGCTGACAAACTACGCAATTGCTTACTTTAACTTGTTTAACATGAAATATCTGAAACTACATTTATTCTATAGTATGATAGTCCAGTATAATTAAGTAAAATGAACAAATACATAAAACAAATACCAGTTATTAACTTTCTAAAACTTTTAATTTTAAAAACGTGTTTGCATCCCCGATACATAGTAAACAAGCTCATAACAATAATTGCGATTAAATTTTATTTTTAAAATTTTCAAGTTAAAATTTTACATGACAACCCTGGTTTATAGTATTAATATAGTAGAAGCCATATTTGTTTATTTATACACAAACAAACTTTCAGAAACTTCTATAAGTTACAGCTTTGTTATTTTTTGTCTCAGGAAGCTGAAAAGTATCTTAAAATTTTACTGAGAGTCTCAGCTTTCCGACAGTATGTTCGGATTGACCGAAAAAAGTCGAATTCTGGAGATATATGTGCAAACGTAAAGTTATCTCTTGAAATTGCATTGTAATGCGAACATTTGGTCTATATTTTTTAGCCTGTATTTATGTTTTCATAAAAAAAGGTGTAAAGTAGTTGAAAAAAGATTTTTTAGTGTTTACTTAAATGACGATTGTGTACTCTTTAGTTTAAAACTTGATTTAAGGTTATTTCGTTTTAGAAACAGTTTGTTAAATTTGATCATAAAAAGTATTGTACAGTATTTTTTGTATTAAGTTTAAGTAAGTAAATACAATAATGTTTCTGTACTTGATTATATTATCTAGGTTTGTTTTTAATGTTTACCACAATTAATTTACATTTATCAAACTGACTTATTTACTAACTTAATCAACACAAAAAATAATAAACAAATTAATCAGTTACGTATATATTGAAAACAAACACAATATTTTCCCCGGCGCGATGGTGCAGAGGTTTATAAACGGTCTGGCAATCGGAACGTCGTAAGATCGAAGTCCGGAGCGTCGGGCAATAATGTATTGGGCTCTGCTGTTCTTTGTAAATTTAACGGCCTTAATCAGGCTTTTTTGTTTCCAAGGTAACTTTTTTTATGTGTTTTACTAACGATCACTCCTGGTAACTGTACTTATGTGTTAAAGTTTACAGATAAGTATAATAAACTTCTAGAATATTTAGTTGTTATAAAAATTTATTTATGTTCTTTTTTCTTAATGAAAAATTCAACCAACCACAAACTAGCTGACAAACTACGCAATTGCTTACTTTAACTTGTTTAACATGAAATATCTGAAACTACATTTATTCTATAATATGATAGTCCAGTATATTTAAGTAAAATGAACAAATACATAAAACAAATACCAGTTATTAACTTTCTAAAACTTTTAATTTTAAAAACGTGTTTGCATCCCCGATACATAGTAAACAAGCTCATAACAATAAATGCGATTAAATTTTATTTTTAAAATTTTCAAGCCAAAATTTTACATGACAACCCTGGTTTATAGTATTAATATATTAGAAGCCATAATTGTTTATTTATACACAAACAAACTTTCAGAAACTTCTATAAGTTACAGCTTTGTTATTTTTTGTCTCAGGAAGCTGAAAAGTATCTTAAAATTTTACTGAGAGTCTCAGCTTTCCGACAGTATGTTCGGATTGACCGAAAAAAGTCGAATTCTGGAGATATATGTGCAAACGTAAAGTTATCTCTTGAAATTGCATTGTAATGCGAACATTTGGTCTATATTTTTTAGCCTGTATTTATGTTTTCATAAAAAAAGGTGTAAAGTAGTTGAAAAAAGATTTTTTAGTGTTTACTTAAATGACGATTGTGTACTCTTTAGTTTAAAACTTGATTTAAGGTTATTTCGTTTTAGAAACAGTTTGTTAAATTTGATCATAAAAAGTATTGTACAGTATTTTTTGTATTAAGTTTAAGTAAGTAAATACAATAATGTTTCTGTACTTGATTATATTATCTAGGTTTGTTTTTAATGTTTACCACAATTAATTTACATTTATCAAACTAACTTATTTACTAACTTAATCAACACAAAAAATAATAAACAAATTAATCAGTTACGTATATATTGAAAACAAACACAATATTTTCCCCGGCGCGATGGTGCAGAGGTTTATAAACGGTCTGGCAATCGGAACGTCGTAAGATCGAAGCCCGGAGCGTCGGGCAATAATGTATTGGGCTCTGCTGTTCTTTGTAAATTTAACGGCCTTAATCAGGCTTTTTTGTTTCCAAGGTAACTTTTTTTATGTGTTTTACTAACGATCACTCCTGGTAACTGTACTTATGTGTTAAAGTTTACAGATAAGTATAATAAACTTCTAGAATATTTAGTTGTTATAAAAATTTATTTATGTTCTTTTTTCTTAATGAAAAATTCAACCAACCACAAACTAGCTGACAAACTACGCAATTGCTTACTTTAACTTGTTTAACATGAAATATCTGAAACTACATTTATTCTATAATATGATAGTCCAGTATATTTAAGTAAAATGAACAAATACATAAAACAAATACCAGTTATTAACTTTCTAAAACTTTTAATTTTAAAAACGTGTTTGCATCCCCGATACATAGTAAACAAGCTCATAACAATAAATGCGATTAAATTTTATTTTTAAAATTTTCAAGCCAAAATTTTACATGACAACCCTGGTTTATAGTATTAATATATTAGAAGCCATAATTGTTTATTTATACACAAACAAACTTTCAGAAACTTCTATAAGTTACAGCTTTGTTATTTTTTGTCTCAGGAAGCTGAAAAGTATCTTAAAATTTTACTGAGAGTCTCAGCTTTCCGACAGTATGTTCGGATTGACCGAAAAAAGTCGAATTCTGGAGATATATGTGCAAACGTAAAGTTATCTCTTGAAATTGCATTGTAATGCGAACATTTGGTCTATATTTTTTAGCCTGTATTTATGTTTTCATAAAAAAAGGTGTAAAGTAGTTGAAAAAAAATTTTTTAGTGTTTACTTGAATGACGATTGTGTACTCTTTAGTTTAAAACTTGATTTAAGGTTATTTCGTTTTAGAAACAATTTTTTGAATTTGATCATAAAAAGTATTGTACAGTATTTTATGTATTAAGTTTAAGTAAGTAAATACAATAATGTTTTGGTACTGGATTAAGTTATCTAGGTTTGTTTTTAATGTTTACCACAATTAATTTACATTTATCAATCTAACTTATTTACTAACTTAATCAACACAAAAAAATAATAAACAAATTAATGAGTTACGTATATATTGAAAACAAACACAATATTATCCCCGGCGCGATGGTGCAGAGGTTTATAAACGGTCTGGCAATCGGAACGTCGTAAGTTCGAAGCCCGGAGCGTCGGGCAGTAATGTATTGGGCTCTGCTGTTCTTTGTAAATTTAACGGCCTTAATCAGGCTTTTTTGTTTCCAAGGTAGATTTTTTTATGTGTTTTACTAACGATCACTCCTGGTAACTGTACTTATGTGTTAAAGTTTACAGATAAGTATAATAAACTTCTAGAATATATAGTTGTTATAAAAATTTATTTATGTTCTTTTTTCTTAATGAAAAATTCAACCAACCACAAACTAGCTGACAAACTACGCAATTGCTTACTTTAACTTGTTTAACATGAAATATCTGAAACTACATTTATTCTATAATATGATAGTCCAGTATATTTAAGTAAAATGAACAAATACATAAAACAAATACCAGTTATTAACTTTCTAAAACTTTTAATTTTAAAAACGTGTTTGCATCCCCGATACATAGTAAACAAGCTCATAACAATAAATGCGATTAAATTTTATTTTTAAAATTTTCAAGCCAAAATTTTACATGACAACCCTGGTTTATAGTATTAATATATTAGAAGCCATAATTGTTTATTTATACACAAACAAACTTTCAGAAACTTCTATAAGTTACAGCTTTGTTATTTTTTGTCTCAGGAAGCTGAAAAGTATCTTAAAATTTTACTGAGAGTCTCAGCTTTCCGACAGTATGTTCGGATTGACCGAAAAAAGTCGAATTCTGGAGATATATGTGCAAACGTAAAGTTATCTCTTGAAATTGCATTGTAATGCGAACATTTTGTCTATATTTTTTAGCCTGTATTTATGTTTTCATAAAAAAAGGTGTAAAGTAGTTGAAAAAAAATTTTTTAGTGTTTACTTGAAAGACGATTGTGTACTCTTTAGTTTAAAACTTGATTTAAGGTTATTTCGTTTTAGAAACAATTTTTTGAATTTGATCATAAAAAGTATTGTACAGTATTTTATGTATTAAGTTTAAGTAAGTAAATACAATAATGTTTTGGTACTGGATTAAGTTATCTAGGTTTGTTTTTAATGTTTACCACAATTAATTTACATTTATCAATCTAACTTATTTACTAACTTAATCAACACAAAAAAATAATAAACAAATTAATGAGTTACGTATATATTGAAAACAAACACAATATTATCCCCGGCGCGATGGTGCAGAGGTTTATAAACGGTCTGGCAATCGGAACGTCGTAAGATCGAAGCCCGGAGCGTCGGGCAGTAATGTTTTGGGCTCTGCTGTTCTTTGTAAATTTAACGGCCTTAATCAGGCTTTTTTGTTTCCAAGGTAGATTTTTTTATGTGTTTTACTAACGATCACTCCTGGTAACTGTACTTATGTGTTAAAGTTTACAGATAAGTATAATAAACTTCTAGAATATTTAGTTGTTATAAAAATTTATTTATGTTCTTTTTTCTTAATGAAAAATTCAACCAACCACAAACTAGCTGACAAACTACGCAATTGCTTACTTTAACTTGTTTAACATGAAATATCTGAAACTACATTTATTCTATAATATGATAGTCCATTATATTTAAGTAAAATGAACAAATACATAAAACAAATACCAGTTATTAACTTTCTAAAACTTTTAATTTTAAAAACGTGTTTGCATCCCCGATACATAGTAAACAAGCTCATAACAATAAATGCGATTAAATTTTATTTTTAAAATTTTCAAGCCAAAATTTTACATGACAACCCTGGTTTATAGTATTAATATATTAGAAGCCATAATTGTTTATTTATACACAAACAAACTTTCAGAAACTTCTATAAGTTACAGCTTTGTTATTTTTTGTCTCAGGAAGCTGAAAAGTATCTTAAAATTTTACTGAGAGTCTCAGCTTTCCGACAGTATGTTCGGATTGACCGAAAAAAGTCGAATTCTGGAGATATATGTGCAAACGTAAAGTTATCTCTTGAAATTGCATTGTAATGCGAACATTTGGTCTATATTTTTTAGCCTGTATTTATGTTTTCATAAAAAAAGGTGTAAAGTAGTTGAAAAAAGATTTTTTAGTGTTTACTTAAATGACGATTGTGTACTCTTTAGTTTAAAACTTGATTTAAGGTTATTTCGTTTTAGAAACAGTTTGTTAAATTTGATCATAAAAAGTATTGTACAGTATTTTATGTATTAAGTTTAAGTAAGTAAATACAATAATGTTTCTGTACTTGATTATATTATCTAGGTTTGTTTTTAATGTTTACCACAATTAATTTACATTTATCAAACTAACTTATTTACTAAATTAATCAACACAAAAAATAATAAACAAATTAATCAGTTACGTATATATTGAAAACAAACACAATATTTTCCCCGGCGCGATGGTGCAGAGGTTTATAAACGGTCTGGCAATCGGAACGTCGTAAGATCGAAGCCCGGAGCGTCGGGCAATAATGTATTGGGCTCTGCTGTTCTTTGTAAATTTAACGGCCTTAATCAGGCTTTTTTGTTTCCAAGGTAGATTTTTTTATGTGTTTTACTAACGATCACTCCTGGTAACTGTACTTATGTGTTAAAGTTTACAGATAAGTATAATAAACTTCTAGAATATTTAGTTGTTATAAAAATTTATTTATGTTCTTTTTTCTTAATGAAAAATTCAACCAACCACAAACTAGCTGACAAACTACGCAATTGCTTACTTTAACTTGTTTAACATGAAATATCTGAAACTACATTTATTCTATAATATGATAGTCCAGTATATTTAAGTAAAATGAACAAATACATAAAACAAATACCAGTTATTAACTTTCTAAAACTTTTAATTTTAAAAACGTGTTTGCATCCCCGATACATAGTAAACAAGCTCATAACAATAAATGCGATTAAATTTTATTTTTAAAATTTTCAAGCCAAAATTTTACATGACAACCCTGGTTTATAGTATTAATATATTAGAAGCCATAATTGTTTATTTATACACAAACAAACTTTCAGAAACTTCTATAAGTTACAGCTTTGTTATTTTTTGTCTCAGGAAGCTGAAAAGTATCTTAAAATTTTACTGAGAGTCTCAGCTTTCCGACAGTATGTTCGGATTGACCGAAAAAAGTCGAATTCTGGAGATATATGTGCAAACGTAAAGTTATCTCTTGAAATTGCTTTGTAATGCGAACATTTGGTCTATATTTTTTAGCCTGTATTTATGTTTTCATAAAAAAAGGTGTAAAGTAGTTGAAAAAAGATTTTTTAGTGTTTACTTGAATGACGATTGTGTACTCTTTAGTTTAAAACTTGATTTAAGGTTATTTCGTTTTAGAAACAATTTTTTGAATTTGATCATAAAAAGTATTGTACAGTATTTTATGTATTAAGTTTAAGTAAGTAAATACAATAATGTTTTGGTACTGGATTAAGTTATCTAGGTTTGTTTTTAATGTTTACCACAATTAATTTACATTTATCAATCTAACTTATTTACTAACTTAATCAACACAAAAAAATAATAAACAAATTAATGAGTTACGTATATATTGAAAACAAACACAATATTATCCCCGGCGCGATGGTGCAGAGGTTTATAAACGGTCTGGCAATCGGAACGTCGTAAGATCGAAGCCCGGAGCGTCGGGCAGTAATGTATTGGGCTCTGCTGTTCTTTGTAAATTTAACGGCCTTAATCAGGCTTTTTTGTTTCCAAGGTAGATTTTTTTATGTGTTTTACTAACGATCACTCCTGGTAACTGTACTTATGTGTTTAAGTTTACAGATAAATATAATTAACTTCTAGAATATTTAGTTGTTATAAAAATTTATTTACGTTCTTTTTTCTTAATGAAAAATTCAACTAACCACAAACTAGCTGACAAACTACGCAATTGCTTACTTTAACTTGTTTAACATGAAATATCTGAAACTACATTTATTCTATAGTATGATAGTCCAGTATAATTAAGTAAAATGAACAAATACATAAAACAAATACCAGTTATTAACTTTCTAAAACTTTTAATTTTAAAAACGTGTTTGCATCCCCGATACATAGTAAACAAGCTCATAACAATAAATGCGATTAAATTTTATTTTTAAAATTTTCAAGCCAAAATTTTACATGACAACCCTGGTTTATAGTATTAATATATTAGAAGCCATAATTGTTTATTTATACACAAACAAACTTTCAGAAACTTCTATAAGTTACAGCTTTGTTATTTTTTGTCTCAGGAAGCTGAAAAGTATCTTAAAATTTTACTGAGAGTCTCAGCTTTCCGACAGTATGTTCGGATTGACCGAAAAAAGTCGAATTCTGGAGATATATGTGCAAACGTAAAGTTATCTCTTGAAATTGCATTGTAATGCGAACATTTGGTCTATATTTTTTAGCCTGTATTTATGTTTTCATAAAAAAAGGTGTAAAGTAGTTGAAAAAAGATTTTTTAGTGTTTACTTAAATGACGATTGTGTACTCTTTAGTTTAAAACTTGATTTAAGGTTATTTCGTTTTAGAAACAGTTTGTTAAATTTGATCATAAAAAGTATTGTACAGTATTTTATGTATTAAGTTTAAGTAAGTAAATACAATAATGTTTCTGTACTTGATTATATTATCTAGGTTTGTTTTTAATGTTTACCACAATTAATTTACATTTATCAAACTAACTTATTTACTAAATTAATCAACACAAAAAATAATAAACAAATTAATCAGTTACGTATATATTGAAAACAAACACAATATTTTCCCCGGCGCGATGGTGCAGAGGTTTATAAACGGTCTGGCAATCGGAACGTCGTAAGATCGAAGCCCGGAGCGTCGGGCAATAATGTATTGGGCTCTGCTGTTCTTTGTAAATTTAACGGCCTTAATCAGGCTTTTTTGTTTCCAAGGTAGATTTTTTTATGTGTTTTACTAACGATCACTCCTGGTAACTGTACTTATGTGTTAAAGTTTACAGATAAGTATAATAAACTTCTAGAATATTTAGTTGTTATAAAAATTTATTTATGTTCTTTTTTCTTAATGAAAAATTCAACCAACCACAAACTAGCTGACAAACTACGCAATTGCTTACTTTAACTTGTTTAACATGAAATATCTGAAACTACATTTATTCTATAATATGATAGTCCAGTATATTTAAGTAAAATGAACAAATACATAAAACAAATACCAGTTATTAACTTTCTAAAACTTTTAATTTTAAAAACGTGTTTGCATCCCCGATACATAGTAAACAAGCTCATAACAATAAATGCGATTAAATTTTATTTTTAAAATTTTCAAGCCAAAATTTTACATGACAACCCTGGTTTATAGTATTAATATATTAGAAGCCATAATTGTTTATTTATACACAAACAAACTTTCAGAAACTTCTATAAGTTACAGCTTTGTTATTTTTTGTCTCAGGAAGCTGAAAAGTATCTTAAAATTTTACTGAGAGTCTCAGCTTTCCGACAGTATGTTCGGATTGACCGAAAAAAGTCGAATTCTGGAGATATATGTGCAAACGTAAAGTTATCTCTTGAAATTGCATTGTAATGCGAACATTTGGTCTATATTTTTTAGCCTGTATTTATGTTTTCATAAAAAAAGGTGTAAAGTAGTTGAAAAAAGATTTTTTAGTGTTTACTTAAATGACGATTGTGTACTCTTTAGTTTAAAACTTGATTTAAGGTTATTTCGTTTTAGAAACAGTTTGTTAAATTTGATCATAAAAAGTATTGTACAGTATTTTATGTATTAAGTTTAAGTAAGTAAATACAATAATGTTTCTGTACTTGATTATATTATCTAGGTTTGTTTTTAATGTTTACCACAATTAATTTACATTTATCAAACTAACTTATTTACTAAATTAATCAACACAAAAAATAATAAACAAATTAATCAGTTACGTATATATTGAAAACAAACACAATATTTTCCCCGGCGCGATGGTGCAGAGGTTTATAAACGGTCTGGCAATCGGAACGTCGTAAGATCGAAGCCCGGAGCGTCGGGCAATAATGTATTGGGCTCTGCTGTTCTTTGTAAATTTAACGGCCTTAATCAGGCTTTTTTGTTTCCAAGGTAGATTTTTTTATGTGTTTTACTAACGATCACTCCTGGTAACTGTACTTATGTGTTAAAGTTTACAGATAAGTATAATAAACTTCTAGAATATTTAGTTGTTATAAAAATTTATTTATGTTCTTTTTTCTTAATGAAAAATTCAACCAACCACAAACTAGCTGACAAACTACGCAATTGCTTACTTTAACTTGTTTAACATGAAATATCTGAAACTACATTTATTCTATAATATGATAGTCCAGTATATTTAAGTAAAATGAACAAATACATAAAACAAATACCAGTTATTAACTTTCTAAAACTTTTAATTTTAAAAACGTGTTTGCATCCCCGATACATAGTAAACAAGCTCATAACAATAAATGCGATTAAATTTTATTTTTAAAATTTTCAAGCCAAAATTTTACATGACAACCCTGGTTTATAGTATTAATATATTAGAAGCCATAATTGTTTATTTATACACAAACAAACTTTCAGAAACTTCTATAAGTTACAGCTTTGTTATTTTTTGTCTCAGGAAGCTGAAAAGTATCTTAAAATTTTACTGAGAGTCTCAGCTTTCCGACAGTATGTTCGGATTGACCGAAAAAAGTCGAATTCTGGAGATATATGTGCAAACGTAAAGTTATCTCTTGAAATTGCTTTGTAATGCGAACATTTGGTCTATATTTTTTAGCCTGTATTTATGTTTTCATAAAAAAAGGTGTAAAGTAGTTGAAAAAAGATTTTTTAGTGTTTACTTGAATGACGATTGTGTACTCTTTAGTTTAAAACTTGATTTAAGGTTATTTCGTTTTAGAAACAATTTTTTGAATTTGATCATAAAAAGTATTGTACAGTATTTTATGTATTAAGTTTAAGTAAGTAAATACAATAATGTTTTGGTACTGGATTAAGTTATCTAGGTTTGTTTTTAATGTTTACCACAATTAATTTACATTTATCAATCTAACTTATTTACTAACTTAATCAACACAAAAAAATAATAAACAAATTAATGAGTTACGTATATATTGAAAACAAACACAATATTATCCCCGGCGCGATGGTGCAGAGGTTTATAAACGGTCTGGCAATCGGAACGTCGTAAGATCGAAGCCCGGAGCGTCGGGCAGTAATGTATTGGGCTCTGCTGTTCTTTGTAAATTTAACGGCCTTAATCAGGCTTTTTTGTTTCCAAGGTAGATTTTTTTATGTGTTTTACTAACGATCACTCCTGGTAACTGTACTTATGTGTTTAAGTTTACAGATAAATATAATTAACTTCTAGAATATTTAGTTGTTATAAAAATTTATTTACGTTCTTTTTTCTTAATGAAAAATTCAACTAACCACAAACTAGCTGACAAACTACGCAATTGCTTACTTTAACTTGTTTAACATGAAATATCTGAAACTACATTTATTCTATAGTATGATAGTCCAGTATAATTAAGTAAAATGAACAAATACATAAAACAAATACCAGTTATTAACTTTCTAAAACTTTTAATTTTAAAAACGTGTTTGCATCCCCGATACATAGTAAACAAGCTCATAACAATAAATGCGATTAAATTTTATTTTTAAAATTTTCAAGCCAAAATTTTACATGACAACCCTGGTTTATAGTATTAATATATTAGAAGCCATAATTGTTTATTTATACACAAACAAACTTTCAGAAACTTCTATAAGTTACAGCTTTGTTATTTTTTGTCTCAGGAAGCTGAAAAGTATCTTAAAATTTTACTGAGAGTCTCAGCTTTCCGACAGTATGTTCGGATTGACCGAAAAAAGTCGAATTCTGGAGATATATGTGCAAACGTAAAGTTATCTCTTGAAATTGCATTGTAATGCGAACATTTGGTCTATATTTTTTAGCCTGTATTTATGTTTTCATAAAAAAAGGTGTAAAGTAGTTGAAAAAAGATTTTTTAGTGTTTACTTAAATGACGATTGTGTACTCTTTAGTTTAAAACTTGATTTAAGGTTATTTCGTTTTAGAAACAGTTTGTTAAATTTGATCATAAAAAGTATTGTACAGTATTTTATGTATTAAGTTTAAGTAAGTAAATACAATAATGTTTCTGTACTTGATTATATTATCTAGGTTTGTTTTTAATGTTTACCACAATTAATTTACATTTATCAAACTAACTTATTTACTAAATTAATCAACACAAAAAATAATAAACAAATTAATCAGTTACGTATATATTGAAAACAAACACAATATTTTCCCCGGCGCGATGGTGCAGAGGTTTATAAACGGTCTGGCAATCGGAACGTCGTAAGATCGAAGCCCGGAGCGTCGGGCAATAATGTATTGGGCTCTGCTGTTCTTTGTAAATTTAACGGCCTTAATCAGGCTTTTTTGTTTCCAAGGTAGATTTTTTTATGTGTTTTACTAACGATCACTCCTGGTAACTGTACTTATGTGTTAAAGTTTACAGATAAGTATAATAAACTTCTAGAATATTTAGTTGTTATAAAAATTTATTTATGTTCTTTTTTCTTAATGAAAAATTCAACCAACCACAAACTAGCTGACAAACTACGCAATTGCTTACTTTAACTTGTTTAACATGAAATATCTGAAACTACATTTATTCTATAATATGATAGTCCAGTATATTTAAGTAAAATGAACAAATACATAAAACAAATACCAGTTATTAACTTTCTAAAACTTTTAATTTTAAAAACGTGTTTGCATCCCCGATACATAGTAAACAAGCTCATAACAATAAATGCGATTAAATTTTATTTTTAAAATTTTCAAGCCAAAATTTTACATGACAACCCTGGTTTATAGTATTAATATATTAGAAGCCATAATTGTTTATTTATACACAAACAAACTTTCAGAAACTTCTATAAGTTACAGCTTTGTTATTTTTTGTCTCAGGAAGCTGAAAAGTATCTTAAAATTTTACTGAGAGTCTCAGCTTTCCGACAGTATGTTCGGATTGACCGAAAAAAGTCGAATTCTGGAGATATATGTGCAAACGTAAAGTTATCTCTTGAAATTGCTTTGTAATGCGAACATTTGGTCTATATTTTTTAGCCTGTATTTATGTTTTCATAAAAAAAGGTGTAAAGTAGTTGAAAAAAGATTTTTTAGTGTTTACTTGAATGACGATTGTGTACTCTTTAGTTTAAAACTTGATTTAAGGTTATTTCGTTTTAGAAACAATTTTTTGAATTTGATCATAAAAAGTATTGTACAGTATTTTATGTATTAAGTTTAAGTAAGTAAATACAATAATGTTTTGGTACTGGATTAAGTTATCTAGGTTTGTTTTTAATGTTTACCACAATTAATTTACATTTATCAATCTAACTTATTTACTAACTTAATCAACACAAAAAAATAATAAACAAATTAATGAGTTACGTATATATTGAAAACAAACACAATATTATCCCCGGCGCGATGGTGCAGAGGTTTATAAACGGTCTGGCAATCGGAACGTCGTAAGATCGAAGCCCGGAGCGTCGGGCAGTAATGTATTGGGCTCTGCTGTTCTTTGTAAATTTAACGGCCTTAATCAGGCTTTTTTGTTTCCAAGGTAGATTTTTTTATGTGTTTTACTAACGATCACTCCTGGTAACTGTACTTATGTGTTTAAGTTTACAGATAAATATAATTAACTTCTAGAATATTTAGTTGTTATAAAAATTTATTTACGTTCTTTTTTCTTAATGAAAAATTCAACTAACCACAAACTAGCTGACAAACTACGCAATTGCTTACTTTAACTTGTTTAACATGAAATATCTGAAACTACATTTATTCTATAGTATGATAGTCCAGTATAATTAAGTAAAATGAACAAATACATAAAACAAATACCAGTTATTAACTTTCTAAAACTTTTAATTTTAAAAACGTGTTTGCATCCCCGATACATAGTAAACAAGCTCATAACAATAATTGCGATTAAATTTTATTTTTAAAATTTTCAAGTTAAAATTTTACATGACAACCCTGGTTTATAGTATTAATATAGTAGAAGCCATATTTGTTTATTTATACACAAACAAACTTTCAGAAACTTCTATAAGTTACAGCTTTGTTATTTTTTGTCTCAGGAAGCTGAAAAGTATCTTAAAATTTTACTGAGAGTCTCAGCTTTCCGACAGTATGTTCGGATTAACCGAAAAAAGTCGAATTCTGGAGATATATGTGCAAACGTAAAGTTATCTCTTGAAATTGCATTGTAATGCGAACATTTGGTCTATATTTTTTAGCCTGTATTTATGTTTTCATAAAAAAAGGTGTAAAGTAGTTGAAAAAAGATTTTTTAGTGTTTACTTAAATGACGATTGTGTACTCTTTAGTTTAAAACTTGATTTAAGGTTATTTCGTTTTAGAAACAGTTTGTTAAATTTGATCATAAAAAGTATTGTACAGTATTTTTTGTATTAAGTTTAAGTAAGTAAATACAATAATGTTTCTGTACTTGATTATATTATCTAGGTTTGTTTTTAATGTTTACCACAATTAATTTACATTTATCAAACTAACTTATTTACTAACTTAATCAACACAAAAAATAATAAACAAATTAATCAGTTACGTATATATTGAAAACAAACACAATATTTTCCCCGGCGCGATGGTGCAGAGGTTTATAAACGGTCTGGCAATCGGAACGTCGTAAGATCGAAGCCCGGAGCGTCGGGCAATAATGTATTGGGCTCTGCTGTTCTTTGTAAATTTAACGGCCTTAATCAGGCTTTTTTGTTTCCAAGGTAACTTTTTTTATGTGTTTTACTAACGATCACTCCTGGTAACTGTACTTATGTGTTAAAGTTTACAGATAAGTATAATAAACTTCTAGAATATTTAGTTGTTATAAAAATTTATTTATGTTCTTTTTTCTTAATGAAAAATTCAACCAACCACAAACTAGCTGACAAACTACGCAATTGCTTACTTTAACTTGTTTAACATGAAATATCTGAAACTACATTTATTCTATAATATGATAGTCCAGTATATTTAAGTAAAATGAACAAATACATAAAACAAATACCAGTTATTAACTTTCTAAAACTTTTAATTTTAAAAACGTGTTTGCATCCCCGATACATAGTAAACAAGCTCATAACAATAAATGCGATTAAATTTTATTTTTAAAATTTTCAAGCCAAAATTTTACATGACAACCCTGGTTTATAGTATTAATATATTAGAAGCCATAATTGTTTATTTATACACAAACAAACTTTCAGAAACTTCTATAAGTTACAGCTTTGTTATTTTTTGTCTCAGGAAGCTGAAAAGTATCTTAAAATTTTACTGAGAGTCTCAGCTTTCCGACAGTATGTTCGGATTGACCGAAAAAAGTCGAATTCTGGAGATATATGTGCAAACGTAAAGTTATCTCTTGAAATTGCTTTGTAATGCGAACATTTGGTCTATATTTTTTAGCCTGTATTTATGTTTTCATAAAAAAAGGTGTAAAGTAGTTGAAAAAAGATTTTTTAGTGTTTACTTGAATGACGATTGTGTACTCTTTAGTTTAAAACTTGATTTAAGGTTATTTCGTTTTAGAAACAGTTTGTTAAATTTGATCATAAAAAGTATTGTACAGTATTTTATGTATTAAGTTTAAGTAAGTAAATACAATAATGTTTCTGTACTTGATTATATTATCTAGGTTTGTTTTTAATGTTTACCACAATTAATTTACATTTATCAAACTAACTTATTTACTAAATTAATCAACACAAAAAATAATAAACAAATTAATCAGTTACGTATATATTGAAAACAAACACAATATTTTCCCCGGCGCGATGGTGCAGAGGTTTATAAACGGTCTGGCAATCGGAACGTCGTAAGATCGAAGCCCGGAGCGTCGGGCAATAATGTATTGGGCTCTGCTGTTCTTTGTAAATTTAACGGCCTTAATCAGGCTTTTTTGTTTCCAAGGTAGATTTTTTTATGTGTTTTACTAACGATCACTCCTGGTAACTGTACTTATGTGTTAAAGTTTACAGATAAGTATAATAAACTTCTAGAATATTTAGTTGTTATAAAAATTTATTTATGTTCTTTTTTCTTAATGAAAAATTCAACCAACCACAAACTAGCTGACAAACTACGCAATTGCTTACTTTAACTTGTTTAACATGAAATATCTGAAACTACATTTATTCTATAATATGATAGTCCAGTATATTTAAGTAAAATGAACAAATACATAAAACAAATACCAGTTATTAACTTTCTAAAACTTTTAATTTTAAAAACGTGTTTGCATCCCCGATACATAGTAAACAAGCTCATAACAATAAATGCGATTAAATTTTATTTTTAAAATTTTCAAGCCAAAATTTTACATGACAACCCTGGTTTATAGTATTAATATATTAGAAGCCATAATTGTTTATTTATACACAAACAAACTTTCAGAAACTTCTATAAGTTACAGCTTTGTTATTTTTTGTCTCAGGAAGCTGAAAAGTATCTTAAAATTTTACTGAGAGTCTCAGCTTTCCGACAGTATGTTCGGATTGACCGAAAAAAGTCGAATTCTGGAGATATATGTGCAAACGTAAAGTTATCTCTTGAAATTGCTTTGTAATGCGAACATTTGGTCTATATTTTTTAGCCTGTATTTATGTTTTCATAAAAAAAGGTGTAAAGTAGTTGAAAAAAGATTTTTTAGTGTTTACTTGAATGACGATTGTGTACTCTTTAGTTTAAAACTTGATTTAAGGTTATTTCGTTTTAGAAACAATTTTTTGAATTTGATCATAAAAAGTATTGTACAGTATTTTATGTATTAAGTTTAAGTAAGTAAATACAATAATGTTTTGGTACTGGATTAAGTTATCTAGGTTTGTTTTTAATGTTTACCACAATTAATTTACATTTATCAATCTAACTTATTTACTAACTTAATCAACACAAAAAAATAATAAACAAATTAATGAGTTACGTATATATTGAAAACAAACACAATATTATCCCCGGCGCGATGGTGCAGAGGTTTATAAACGGTCTGGCAATCGGAACGTCGTAAGATCGAAGCCCGGAGCGTCGGGCAGTAATGTATTGGGCTCTGCTGTTCTTTGTAAATTTAACGGCCTTAATCAGGCTTTTTTGTTTCCAAGGTAGATTTTTTTATGTGTTTTACTAACGATCACTCCTGGTAACTGTACTTATGTGTTTAAGTTTACAGATAAATATAATTAACTTCTAGAATATTTAGTTGTTATAAAAATTTATTTACGTTCTTTTTTCTTAATGAAAAATTCAACTAACCACAAACTAGCTGACAAACTACGCAATTGCTTACTTTAACTTGTTTAACATGAAATATCTGAAACTACATTTATTCTATAGTATGATAGTCCAGTATAATTAAGTAAAATGAACAAATACATAAAACAAATACCAGTTATTAACTTTCTAAAACTTTTAATTTTAAAAACGTGTTTGCATCCCCGATACATAGTAAACAAGCTCATAACAATAAATGCGATTAAATTTTATTTTTAAAATTTTCAAGCCAAAATTTTACATGACAACCCTGGTTTATAGTATTAATATATTAGAAGCCATAATTGTTTATTTATACACAAACAAACTTTCAGAAACTTCTATAAGTTACAGCTTTGTTATTTTTTGTCTCAGGAAGCTGAAAAGTATCTTAAAATTTTACTGAGAGTCTCAGCTTTCCGACAGTATGTTCGGATTGACCGAAAAAAGTCGAATTCTGGAGATATATGTGCAAACGTAAAGTTATCTCTTGAAATTGCATTGTAATGCGAACATTTGGTCTATATTTTTTAGCCTGTATTTATGTTTTCATAAAAAAAGGTGTAAAGTAGTTGAAAAAAGATTTTTTAGTGTTTACTTAAATGACGATTGTGTACTCTTTAGTTTAAAACTTGATTTAAGGTTATTTCGTTTTAGAAACAGTTTGTTAAATTTGATCATAAAAAGTATTGTACAGTATTTTATGTATTAAGTTTAAGTAAGTAAATACAATAATGTTTCTGTACTTGATTATATTATCTAGGTTTGTTTTTAATGTTTACCACAATTAATTTACATTTATCAAACTAACTTATTTACTAAATTAATCAACACAAAAAATAATAAACAAATTAATCAGTTACGTATATATTGAAAACAAACACAATATTTTCCCCGGCGCGATGGTGCAGAGGTTTATAAACGGTCTGGCAATCGGAACGTCGTAAGATCGAAGCCCGGAGCGTCGGGCAATAATGTATTGGGCTCTGCTGTTCTTTGTAAATTTAACGGCCTTAATCAGGCTTTTTTGTTTCCAAGGTAGATTTTTTTATGTGTTTTACTAACGATCACTCCTGGTAACTGTACTTATGTGTTAAAGTTTACAGATAAGTATAATAAACTTCTAGAATATTTAGTTGTTATAAAAATTTATTTATGTTCTTTTTTCTTAATGAAAAATTCAACCAACCACAAACTAGCTGACAAACTACGCAATTGCTTACTTTAACTTGTTTAACATGAAATATCTGAAACTACATTTATTCTATAATATGATAGTCCAGTATATTTAAGTAAAATGAACAAATACATAAAACAAATACCAGTTATTAACTTTCTAAAACTTTTAATTTTAAAAACGTGTTTGCATCCCCGATACATAGTAAACAAGCTCATAACAATAAATGCGATTAAATTTTATTTTTAAAATTTTCAAGCCAAAATTTTACATGACAACCCTGGTTTATAGTATTAATATATTAGAAGCCATAATTGTTTATTTATACACAAACAAACTTTCAGAAACTTCTATAAGTTACAGCTTTGTTATTTTTTGTCTCAGGAAGCTGAAAAGTATCTTAAAATTTTACTGAGAGTCTCAGCTTTCCGACAGTATGTTCGGATTGACCGAAAAAAGTCGAATTCTGGAGATATATGTGCAAACGTAAAGTTATCTCTTGAAATTGCTTTGTAATGCGAACATTTGGTCTATATTTTTTAGCCTGTATTTATGTTTTCATAAAAAAAGGTGTAAAGTAGTTGAAAAAAGATTTTTTAGTGTTTACTTGAATGACGATTGTGTACTCTTTAGTTTAAAACTTGATTTAAGGTTATTTCGTTTTAGAAACAATTTTTTGAATTTGATCATAAAAAGTATTGTACAGTATTTTATGTATTAAGTTTAAGTAAGTAAATACAATAATGTTTTGGTACTGGATTAAGTTATCTAGGTTTGTTTTTAATGTTTACCACAATTAATTTACATTTATCAATCTAACTTATTTACTAACTTAATCAACACAAAAAAATAATAAACAAATTAATGAGTTACGTATATATTGAAAACAAACACAATATTATCCCCGGCGCGATGGTGCAGAGGTTTATAAACGGTCTGGCAATCGGAACGTCGTAAGATCGAAGCCCGGAGCGTCGGGCAGTAATGTATTGGGCTCTGCTGTTCTTTGTAAATTTAACGGCCTTAATCAGGCTTTTTTGTTTCCAAGGTAGATTTTTTTATGTGTTTTACTAACGATCACTCCTGGTAACTGTACTTATGTGTTTAAGTTTACAGATAAATATAATTAACTTCTAGAATATTTAGTTGTTATAAAAATTTATTTACGTTCTTTTTTCTTAATGAAAAATTCAACTAACCACAAACTAGCTGACAAACTACGCAATTGCTTACTTTAACTTGTTTAACATGAAATATCTGAAACTACATTTATTCTATAGTATGATAGTCCAGTATAATTAAGTAAAATGAACAAATACATAAAACAAATACCAGTTATTAACTTTCTAAAACTTTTAATTTTAAAAACGTGTTTGCATCCCCGATACATAGTAAACAAGCTCATAACAATAATTGCGATTAAATTTTATTTTTAAAATTTTCAAGTTAAAATTTTACATGACAACCCTGGTTTATAGTATTAATATAGTAGAAGCCATATTTGTTTATTTATACACAAACAAACTTTCAGAAACTTCTATAAGTTACAGCTTTGTTATTTTTTGTCTCAGGAAGCTGAAAAGTATCTTAAAATTTTACTGAGAGTCTCAGCTTTCCGACAGTATGTTCGGATTGACCGAAAAAAGTCGAATTCTGGAGATATATGTGCAAACGTAAAGTTATCTCTTGAAATTGCATTGTAATGCGAACATTTGGTCTATATTTTTTAGCCTGTATTTATGTTTTCATAAAAAAAGGTGTAAAGTAGTTGAAAAAAGATTTTTTAGTGTTTACTTAAATGACGATTGTGTACTCTTTAGTTTAAAACTTGATTTAAGGTTATTTCGTTTTAGAAACAGTTTGTTAAATTTGATCATAAAAAGTATTGTACAGTATTTTTTGTATTAAGTTTAAGTAAGTAAATACAATAATGTTTCTGTACTTGATTATATTATCTAGGTTTGTTTTTAATGTTTACCACAATTAATTTACATTTATCAAACTAACTTATTTACTAACTTAATCAACACAAAAAATAATAAACAAATTAATCAGTTACGTATATATTGAAAACAAACACAATATTTTCCCCGGCGCGATGGTGCAGAGGTTTATAAACGGTCTGGCAATCGGAACGTCGTAAGATCGAAGCCCGGAGCGTCGGGCAATAATGTATTGGGCTCTGCTGTTCTTTGTAAATTTAACGGCCTTAATCAGGCTTTTTTGTTTCCAAGGTAACTTTTTTTATGTGTTTTACTAACGATCACTCCTGGTAACTGTACTTATGTGTTAAAGTTTACAGATAAGTATAATAAACTTCTAGAATATTTAGTTGTTATAAAAATTTATTTATGTTCTTTTTTCTTAATGAAAAATTCAACCAACCACAAACTAGCTGACAAACTACGCAATTGCTTACTTTAACTTGTTTAACATGAAATATCTGAAACTACATTTATTCTATAATATGATAGTCCAGTATATTTAAGTAAAATGAACAAATACATAAAACAAATACCAGTTATTAACTTTCTAAAACTTTTAATTTTAAAAACGTGTTTGCATCCCCGATACATAGTAAACAAGCTCATAACAATAAATGCGATTAAATTTTATTTTTAAAATTTTCAAGCCAAAATTTTACATGACAACCCTGGTTTATAGTATTAATATATTAGAAGCCATAATTGTTTATTTATACACAAACAAACTTTCAGAAACTTCTATAAGTTACAGCTTTGTTATTTTTTGTCTCAGGAAGCTGAAAAGTATCTTAAAATTTTACTGAGAGTCTCAGCTTTCCGACAGTATGTTCGGATTGACCGAAAAAAGTCGAATTCTGGAGATATATGTGCAAACGTAAAGTTATCTCTTGAAATTGCTTTGTAATGCGAACATTTGGTCTATATTTTTTAGCCTGTATTTATGTTTTCATAAAAAAAGGTGTAAAGTAGTTGAAAAAAAATTTTTTAGTGTTTACTTGAATGACGATTGTGTACTCTTTAGTTTAAAACTTGATTTAAGGTTATTTCGTTTTAGAAACAATTTTTTGAATTTGATCATAAAAAGTATTGTACAGTATTTTATGTATTAAGTTTAAGTAAGTAAATACAATAATGTTTTGGTACTGGATTAAGTTATCTAGGTTTGTTTTTAATGTTTACCACAATTAATTTACATTTATCAATCTAACTTATTTACTAACTTAATCAACACAAAAAAATAATAAACAAATTAATGAGTTACGTATATATTGAAAACAAACACAATATTTTCCCCGGCGCGATGGTGCAGAGGTTTATAAACGGTCTGGCTATCGGAACGTCGTAAGATCGAAGCCCGGAGCGTCGGGCAATAATGTATTGGGCTCTGCTGTTCTTTGTAAATTTAACGGCCTTAATCAGGCTTTTTTGTTTCCAAGGTAACTTTTTTTATGTGTTTTACTAACGATCACTCCTGGTAACTGTACTTATGTGTTAAAGTTTACAGATAAGTATAATAAACTTCTAGAATATTTAGTTGTTATAAAAATTTATTTATGTTCTTTTTTCTTAATGAAAAATTCAACCAACCACAAACTAGCTGACAAACTACGCAATTGCTTACTTTAACTTGTTTAACATGAAATATCTGAAACTACATTTATTCTATAATATGATAGTCCAGTATATTTAAGTAAAATGAACAAATACATAAAACAAATACCAGTTATTAACTTTCTAAAACTTTTAATTTTAAAAACGTGTTTGCATCCCCGATAAATAGTAAACAAGCTCATAACAATAAATGCGATTAAATTTTATTTTTAAAATTTTCAAGCCAAAATTTTACATGACAACCCTGGTTTATAGTATTAATATATTAGAAGCCATAATTGTTTATTTATACACAAACAAACTTTCAGAAACTTCTATAAGTTACAGCTTTGTTATTTTTTGTCTCAGGAAGCTGAAAAGTATCTTAAAATTTTACTGAGAGTCTCAGCTTTCCGACAGTATGTTCGGATTGACCGAAAAAAGTCGAATTCTGGAGATATATGTGCAAACGTAAAGTTATCTCTTGAAATTGCTTTGTAATGCGAACATTTGGTCTATATTTTTTAGCCTGTATTTATGTTTTCATAAAAAAAGGTGTAAAGTAGTTGAAAAAAAATTTTTTAGTGTTTACTTGAATGACGATTGTGTACTCTTTAGTTTAAAACTTGATTTAAGGTTATTTCGTTTTAGAAACAATTTTTTGAATTTGATCATAAAAAGTATTGTACAGTATTTTATGTATTAAGTTTAAGTAAGTAAATACAATAATGTTTTGGTACTGGATTAAGTTATCTAGGTTTGTTTTTAATGTTTACCACAATTAATTTACATTTATCAATCTAACTTATTTACTAACTTAATCAACACAAAAAAATAATAAACAAATTAATGAGTTACGTATATATTGAAAACAAACACAATATTATCCCCGGCGCGATGGTGCAGAGGTTTATAAACGGTCTGGCAATCGGAACGTCGTAAGTTCGAAGCCCGGAGCGTCGGGCAGTAATGTATTGGGCTCTGCTGTTCTTTGTAAATTTAACGGCCTTAATCAGGCTTTTTTGTTTCCAAGGTAGATTTTTTTATGTGTTTTACTAACGATCACTCCTGGTAACTGTACTTATGTGTTTAAGTTTACAGATAAATATAATTAACTTCTAGAATATTTAGTTGTTATAAAAATTTATTTACGTTCTTTTTTCTTAATGAAAAATTCAACTAACCACAAACTAGCTGACAAACTACGCAATTGCTTACTTTAACTTGTTTAACATGAAATATCTGAAACTACATTTATTCTATAATATGATAGTCCAGTATAATTAAGTAAAATGAACAAATACATAAAACAAATACCAGTTATTAACTTTCTAAAACTTTTAATTTTAAAAACGTGTTTGCATCCCCGATACATAGTAAACAAGCTCATAACAATAAATGAGATTAAATTTTATTTTTAAAATTTTCAAGTTAAAATTTTACATGACAACCCTGGTTTATAGTATTAATATAGTAGAAGCCATATTTGTTTATTTATACACAAACAAACTTTCAGAAACTTCTATAAGTTACAGCTTTGTTATTTTTTGTCTCAGGAAGCTGAAAAGTATCTTAAAATTTTACTGAGAGTCTCAGCTTTCCGACAGTATGTTCGGATTGACCGAAAAAAGTCGAATTCTGGAGATATATGTGCAAACGTAAAGTTATCTCTTGAAATTGCTTTGTAATGCGAACATTTGGTCTATATTTTTTAGCCTGTATTTATGTTTTCATAAAAAAAGGTGTAAAGTAGTTGAAAAAAGATTTTTTAGTGTTTACTTGAATGACGATTGTGTACTCTTTAGTTTAAAACTTGATTTAAGGTTATTTCGTTTTATAAACAATTTTTTGAATTTGATCATAAAAATTATTGTACAGTATTTTTTGTATTAAGTTTAAGTAAGTAAATACAATAATGTTTTGGTACTGGATTAAGTTATCTAGGTTTGTTTTTAATGTTTACCACAATTAATTTACATTTATCAAACTAACTTATTTACTAACTCAATCAACACAAAAAAATAATAAACAAATTAATGAGTTACGTATATATTGAAAACAAACACAATATTATCCCCGGCGCGATGGTGCAGAGGTTTATAAACGGTCTGGCAATCGGAACGTCGTAAGTTCGAAGCCCGGAGCGTCGGGCAGTAATGTATTGGGCTCTGCTGTTCTTTGTAAATTTAACGGCCTTAATCAGGCTTTTTTGTTTCCAAGGTAGATTTTTTTATGTGTTTTACTAACGATCACTCCTGGTAACTGTACTTATGTGTTTAAGTTTACAGATAAATATAATTAACTTCTAGAATATTTAGTTGTTATAAAAATTTATTTACGTTCTTTTTTCTTAATGAAAAATTCAACTAACCACAAACTAGCTGACAAACTACGCAATTGCTTACTTTAACTTGTTTAACATGAAATATCTGAAACTACATTTATTCTATAATATGATAGTCCAGTATAATTAAGTAAAATGAACAAATACATAAAACAAATACCAGTTATTAACTTTCTAAAACTTTTAATTTTAAAAACGTGTTTGCATCCCCGATACATAGTAAACAAGCTCATAACAATAAATGAGATTAAATTTTATTTTTAAAATTTTCAAGTTAAAATTTTACATGACAACCCTGGTTTATAGTATTAATATAGTAGAAGCCATATTTGTTTATTTATACACAAACAAACTTTCAGAAACTTCTATAAGTTACAGCTTTGTTATTTTTTGTCTCAGGAAGCTGAAAAGTATCTTAAAATTTTACTGAGAGTCTCAGCTTTCCGACAGTATGTTCGGATTGACCGAAAAAAGTCGAATTCTGGAGATATATGTGCAAACGTAAAGTTATCTCTTGAAATTGCTTTGTAATGCGAACATTTGGTCTATATTTTTTAGCCTGTATTTATGTTTTCATAAAAAAAGGTGTAAAGTAGTTGAAAAAAGATTTTTTAGTGTTTACTTGAATGACGATTGTGTACTCTTTAGTTTAAAACTTGATTTAAGGTTATTTCGTTTTAGAAACAATTTTTTGAATTTGATCATAAAAATTATTGTACAGTGTTTTTTGTATTAAGTTTAAGTAAGTAAATACAATAATGTTTTGGTACTGGATTAAGTTATCTAGGTTTGTTTTTAATGTTTACCACAATTAATTTACATTTATCAAACTAACTTATTTACTAACTCAATCAACACAAAAAAATAATAAACAAATTAATGAGTTACGTATATATTGAAAACAAACACAATATTATCCCCGGCGCGATGGTGCAGAGGTTTATAAACGGTCTGGCAATCGGAACGTCGTAAGTTCGAAGCCCGGAGCGTCGGGCAGTAATGTATTGGGCTCTGCTGTTCTTTGTAAATTTAACGGCCTTAATCAGGCTTTTTTGTTTCCAAGGTAGATTTTTTTATGTGTTTTACTAACGATCACTCCTGGTAACTGTACTTATGTGTTTAAGTTTACAGATAAATATAATTAACTTCTAGAATATTTAGTTGTTATAAAAATTTATTTACGTTCTTTTTTCTTAATGAAAAATTCAACTAACCACAAACTAGCTGACAAACTACGCAATTGCTTACTTTAACTTGTTTAACATGAAATATCTGAAACTACATTTATTCTATAATATGATAGTCCAGTATAATTAAGTAAAATGAACAAATACATAAAACAAATACCAGTTATTAACTTTCTAAAACTTTTAATTTTAAAAACGTGTTTGCATCCCCGATACATAGTAAACAAGCTCATAACAATAAATGCGATTAAATTTTATTTTTAAAATTTTCAAGTTAAAATTTTACATGACAACCCTGGTTTATAGTATTAATATAGTAGAAGCCATATTTGTTTATTTATACACAAACAAACTTTCAGAAACTTCTATAAGTTACAGCTTTGTTATTTTTTGTCTCAGGAAGCTGAAAAGTATCTTAAAATTTTACTGAGAGTCTCAGCTTTCCGACAGTATGTTCGGATTGACCGAAAAAAGTCGAATTCTGGAGATATATGTGCAAACGTAAAGTTATCTCTTGAAATTGCTTTGTAATGCGAACATTTGGTCTATATTTTTTAGCCTGTATTTATGTTTTCATAAAAAAAGGTGTAAAGTAGTTGAAAAAAGATTTTTTAGTGTTTACTTGAATGACGATTGTGTACTCTTTAGTTTAAAACTTGATTTAAGGTTATTTCGTTTTATAAACAATTTTTTGAATTTGATCATAAAAATTATTGTACAGTATTTTTTGTATTAAGTTTAAGTAAGTAAATACAATAATGTTTTGGTACTGGATTAAGTTATCTAGGTTTGTTTTTAATGTTTACCACAATTAATTTACATTTATCAAACTAACTTATTTACTAACTCAATCAACACAAAAAAATAATAAACAAATTAATGAGTTACGTATATATTGAAAACAAACACAATATTATCCCCGGCGCGATGGTGCAGAGGTTTATAAACGGTCTGGCAATCGGAACGTCGTAAGTTCGAAGCCCGGAGCGTCGGGCAGTAATGTATTGGGCTCTGCTGTTCTTTGTAAATTTAACGGCCTTAATCAGGCTTTTTTGTTTCCAAGGTAGATTTTTTTATGTGTTTTACTAACGATCACTCCTGGTAACTGTACTTATGTGTTTAAGTTTACAGATAAATATAATTAACTTCTAGAATATTTAGTTGTTATAAAAATTTATTTACGTTCTTTTTTCTTAATGAAAAATTCAACTAACCACAAACTAGCTGACAAACTACGCAATTGCTTACTTTAACTTGTTTAACATGAAATATCTGAAACTACATTTATTCTATAATATGATAGTCCAGTATAATTAAGTAAAATGAACAAATACATAAAACAAATACCAGTTATTAACTTTCTAAAACTTTTAATTTTAAAAACGTGTTTGCATCCCCGATACATAGTAAACAAGCTCATAACAATAAATGAGATTAAATTTTATTTTTAAAATTTTCAAGTTAAAATTTTACATGACAACCCTGGTTTATAGTATTAATATAGTAGAAGCCATATTTGTTTATTTATACACAAACAAACTTTCAGAAACTTCTATAAGTTACAGCTTTGTTATTTTTTGTCTCAGGAAGCTGAAAAGTATCTTAAAATTTTACTGAGAGTCTCAGCTTTCCGACAGTATGTTCGGATTGACCGAAAAAAGTCGAATTCTGGAGATATATGTGCAAACGTAAAGTTATCTCTTGAAATTGCTTTGTAATGCGAACATTTGGTCTATATTTTTTAGCCTGTATTTATGTTTTCATAAAAAAAGGTGTAAAGTAGTTGAAAAAAGATTTTTTAGTGTTTACTTGAATGACGATTGTGTACTCTTTAGTTTAAAACTTGATTTAAGGTTATTTCGTTTTATAAACAATTTTTTGAATTTGATCATAAAAATTATTGTACAGTATTTTTTGTATTAAGTTTAAGTAAGTAAATACAATAATGTTTTGGTACTGGATTAAGTTATCTAGGTTTGTTTTTAATGTTTACCACAATTAATTTACATTTATCAAACTAACTTATTTACTAACTCAATCAACACAAAAAAATAATAAACAAATTAATGAGTTACGTATATATTGAAAACAAACACAATATTATCCCCGGCGCGATGGTGCAGAGGTTTATAAACGGTCTGGCAATCGGAACGTCGTAAGTTCGAAGCCCGGAGCGTCGGGCAGTAATGTATTGGGCTCTGCTGTTCTTTGTAAATTTAACGGCCTTAATCAGGCTTTTTTGTTTCCAAGGTAGATTTTTTTATGTGTTTTACTAACGATCACTCCTGGTAACTGTACTTATGTGTTTAAGTTTACAGATAAATATAATTAACTTCTAGAATATTTAGTTGTTATAAAAATTTATTTACGTTCTTTTTTCTTAATGAAAAATTCAACTAACCACAAACTAGCTGACAAACTACGCAATTGCTTACTTTAACTTGTTTAACATGAAATATCTGAAACTACATTTATTCTATAATATGATAGTCCAGTATAATTAAGTAAAATGAACAAATACATAAAACAAATACCAGTTATTAACTTTCTAAAACTTTTAATTTTAAAAACGTGTTTGCATCCCCGATACATAGTAAACAAGCTCATAACAATAAATGCGATTAAATTTTATTTTTAAAATTTTCAAGTTAAAATTTTACATGACAACCCTGGTTTATAGTATTAATATAGTAGAAGCCATATTTGTTTATTTATACACAAACAAACTTTCAGAAACTTCTATAAGTTACAGCTTTGTTGTTTTTTGTCTCAGGAAGCTGAAAAGTATCTTAAAATTTTACTGAGAGTCTCAGCTTTCCGACAGTATGTTCGGATTGACCGAAAAAAGTCGAATTCTGGAGATATATGTGCAAACGTAAAGTTATCTCTTGAAATTGCTTTGTAATGCGAATATTTGGTCTATATTTTTTAGCCTGTATTTATGTATTCATAAAAAAAGGTGTAAAGTAGTTGAAAAAAGATTTTTTAGTGTTTACTTAAATGACGATTGTGTACTCTTTAGTTTAAAACTTGATTTAAGGTTATTTCGTTTTAGAAACAGTTTGTTAAATTTGATCATAAAAAGTATTGTACAGTATTTTTTGTATTAAGTTTAAGTAAGTAAATACAATAATGTTTCTGTACTTGATTATATTATCTAGGTTTGTTTTTAATGTTTACCACAATTAATTTACATTTATCAAACTAACTTATTTACTAACTTAATCAACACAAAAAATAATAAACAAATTAATCAGTTACGTATATATTGAAAACAAACACAATATTTTCCCCGGCGCGATGGTGCAGAGGTTTATAAACGGTCTGGCAATCGGAACGTCGTAAGATCGAAGCCCGGAGCGTCGGGCAATAATGTATTGGGCTCTGCTGTTCTTTGTAAATTTAACGGCCTTAATCAGGCTTTTTTGTTTCCAAGGTAACTTTTTTTATGTGTTTTACTAACGATCACTCCTGGTAACTGTACTTATGTGTTAAAGTTTACAGATAAGTATAATAAACTTCTAGAATATTTAGTTGTTATAAAAATTTATTTATGTTCTTTTTTCTTAATGAAAAATTCAACCAACCACAAACTAGCTGACAAACTACGCAATTGCTTACTTTAACTTGTTTAACATGAAATATCTGAAACTACATTTATTCTATAATATGATAGTCCAGTATATTTAAGTAAAATGAACAAATACATAAAACAAATACCAGTTATTAACTTTCTAAAACTTTTAATTTTAAAAACGTGTTTGCATCCCCGATACATAGTAAACAAGCTCATAACAATAAATGCGATTAAATTTTATTTTTAAAATTTTCAAGCCAAAATTTTACATGACAACCCTGGTTTATAGTATTAATATATTAGAAGCCATAATTGTTTATTTATACACAAACAAACTTTCAGAAACTTCTATAAGTTACAGCTTTGTTATTTTTTGTCTCAGGAAGCTGAAAAGTATCTTAAAATTTTACTGAGAGTCTCAGCTTTCCGACAGTATGTTCGGATTGACCGAAAAAAGTCGAATTCTGGAGATATATGTGCAAACGTAAAGTTATCTCTTGAAATTGCTTTGTAATGCGAACATTTGGTCTATATTTTTTAGCCTGTATTTATGTTTTCATAAAAAAAGGTGTAAAGTAGTTGAAAAAAATTTTTTTAGTGTTTACTTGAATGACGATTGTGTACTCTTTAGTTTAAAACTTGATTTAAGGTTATTTCGTTTTAGAAACAATTTTTTGAATTTGATCATAAAAAGTATTGTACAGTATTTTATGTATTAAGTTTAAGTAAGTAAATACAATAATGTTTTGGTACTGGATTAAGTTATCTAGGTTTGTTTTTAATGTTTACCACAATTAATTTACATTTATCAATCTAACTTATTTACTAACTTAATCAACACAGAAAAATAATAAACAAATTAATGAGTTACGTATATATTGAAAACAAACACAATATTATCCCCGGCGCGATGGTGCAGAGGTTTATAAACGGTCTGGCAATCGGAACGTCGTAAGTTCGAAGCCCGGAGCGTCGGGCAGTAATGTATTGGGCTCTGCTGTTCTTTGTAAATTTAACGGCCTTAATCAGGCTTTTTTGTTTCCAAGGTAGATTTTTTTATGTGTTTTACTAACGATCACTCCTGGTAACTGTACTTATGTGTTTAAGTTTACAGATAAATATAATTAACTTCTAGAATATTTAGTTGTTATAAAAATTTATTTACGTTCTTTTTTCTTAATGAAAAATTCAACTAACCACAAACTAGCTGACAAACTACGCAATTGCTTACTTTAACTTGTTTAACATGAAATATCTGAAACTACATTTATTCTATAATATGATAGTCCAGTATAATTAAGTAAAATGAACAAATACATAAAACAAATACCAGTTATTAACTTTCTAAAACTTTTAATTTTAAAAACGTGTTTGCATCCCCGATACATAGTAAACAAGCTCATAACAATAAATGAGATTAAATTTTATTTTTAAAATTTTCAAGTTAAAATTTTACATGACAACCCTGGTTTATAGTATTAATATAGTAGAAGCCATATTTGTTTATTTATACACAAACAAACTTTCAGAAACTTCTATAAGTTACAGCTTTGTTATTTTTTGTCTCAGGAAGCTGAAAAGTATCTTAAAATTTTACTGAGAGTCTCAGCTTTCCGACAGTATGTTCGGATTGACCGAAAAAAGTCGAATTCTGGAGATATATGTGCAAACGTAAAGTTATCTCTTGAAATTGCTTTGTAATGCGAACATTTGGTCTATATTTTTTAGCCTGTATTTATGTTTTCATAAAAAAAGGTGTAAAGTAGTTGAAAAAAGATTTTTTAGTGTTTACTTAAATGACGATTGTGTACTCTTTAGTTTAAAACTTGATTTAAGGTTATTTCGTTTTAGAAACAGTTTGTTAAATTTGATCATAAAAAGTATTGTACAGTATTTTTTGTATTAAGTTTAAGTAAGTAAATACAATAATGTTTTGGTACTGGATTAAGTTATCTAGGTTTGTTTTTAATGTTTACCACAATTAATTTACATTTATCAATCTAACTTATTTACTAACTTAATCAACACAGAAAAATAATAAACAAATTAATCAGTTACGTATATATTGAAAACAAACACAATATTTTCCCCGGCGCGATGGTGCAGAGGTTTATAAACGGTCTGGCAATCGGAACGTCGTAAGTTCGAAGCCCGGAGCGTCGGGCAGTAATGTATTGGGCTCTGCTGTTCTTTGTAAATTTAACGGCCTTAATCAGGCTTTTTTGTTTCCAAGGTAGATTTTTTTATGTGTTTTACTAACGATCACTCCTGGTAACTGTACTTATGTGTTTAAGTTTACAGATAAATATAATTAACTTCTAGAATATTTAGTTGTTATAAAAATTTATTTACGTTCTTTTTTCTTAATGAAAAATTCAACTAACCACAAACTAGCTGACAAACTACGCAATTGCTTACTTTAACTTGTTTAACATGAAATATCTGAAACTACATTTATTCTATAATATGATAGTCCAGTATAATTAAGTAAAATGAACAAATACATAAAACAAATACCAGTTATTAACTTTCTAAAACTTTTAATTTTAAAAACGTGTTTGCATCCCCGATACATAGTAAACAAGCTCATAACAATAAATGAGATTAAATTTTATTTTTAAAATTTTCAAGTTAAAATTTTACATGACAACCCTGGTTTATAGTATTAATATAGTAGAAGCCATATTTGTTTATTTATACACAAACAAACTTTCAGAAACTTCTATAAGTTACAGCTTTGTTATTTTTTGTCTCAGGAAGCTGAAAAGTATCTTAAAATTTTACTGAGAGTCTCAGCTTTCCGACAGTATGTTCGGATTGACCGAAAAAAGTCGAATTCTGGAGATATATGTGCAAACGTAAAGTTATCTCTTGAAATTGCTTTGTAATGCGAATATTTGGTCTATATTTTTTAGCCTGTATTTATGTTTTCATAAAAAAAGGTGTAAAGTAGTTGAAAAAAGATTTTTTAGTGTTTACTTAAATGACGATTGTGTACTCTTTAGTTTAAAACTTGATTTAAGGTTATTTCGTTTTAGAAACAGTTTGTTAAATTTGATCATAAAAAGTATTGTACAGTATTTTTTGTATTAAGTTTAAGTAAGTAAATACAATAATGTTTCTGTACTTGATTATATTATCTAGGTTTGTTTTTAATGTTTACCACAATTAATTTACATTTATCAAACTAACTTATTTACTAACTTAATCAACACAAAAAATAATAAACAAATTAATCAGTTACGTATATATTGAAAACAAACACAATATTTTCCCCGGCGCGATGGTGCAGAGGTTTATAAACGGTCTGGCAATCGGAACGTCGTAAGATCGAAGCCCGGAGCGTCGGGCAGTAATGTATTGGGCTCTGCTGTTCTTTGTAAATTTAACGGCCTTAATCAGGCTTTTTTGTTTCCAAGGTAGATTTTTTTATGTGTTTTACTAACGATCACTCCTGGTAACTGTACTTATGTGTTTAAGTTTACAGATAAATATAATTAACTTCTAGAATATTTAGTTGTTATAAAAATTTATTTACGTTCTTTTTTCTTAATGAAAAATTCAACTAACCACAAACTAGCTGACAAACTACGCAATTGCTTACTTTAACTTGTTTAACATGAAATATCTGAAACTACATTTATTCTATAATATGATAGTCCAGTATAATTAAGTAAAATGAACAAATACATAAAACAAATACCAGTTATTAACTTTCTAAAACTTTTAATTTTAAAAACGTGTTTGCATCCCCGATACATAGTAAACAAGCTCATAACAATAAATGCGATTAAATTTTATTTTTAAAATTTTCAAGTTAAAATTTTACATGACAACCCTGGTTTATAGTATTAATATAGTAGAAGCCATATTTGTTTATTTATACACAAACAAACTTTCAGAAACTTCTATAAGTTACAGCTTTGTTATTTTTTGTCTCAGGAAGCTGAAAAGTATCTTAAAATTTTACTGAGAGTCTCAGCTTTCCGACAGTATGTTCGGATTGACCGAAAAAAGTCGAATTCTGGAGATATATGTGCAAACGTAAAGTTATCTCTTGAAATTGCTTTGTAATGCGAATATTTGGTCTATATTTTTTAGCCTGTATTTATGTTTTCATAAAAAAAGGTGTAAAGTAGTTGAAAAAAGATTTTTTAGTGTTTACTTAAATGACGATTGTGTACTCTTTAGTTTAAAACTTGATTTAAGGTTATTTCGTTTTAGAAACAGTTTGTTAAATTTGATCATAAAAAGTATTGTACAGTATTTTTTGTATTAAGTTTAAGTAAGTAAATACAATAATGTTTCTGTACTTGATTATATTATCTAGGTTTGTTTTTAATGTTTACCACAATTAATTTACATTTATCAAACTAACTTATTTACTAACTTAATCAACACAAAAAATAATAAACAAATTAATCAGTTACGTATATATTGAAAACAAACACAATATTTTCCCCGGCGCGATGGTGCAGAGGTTTATAAACGGTCTGGCAATCGGAACGTCGTAAGATCGAAGCCCGGAGCGTCGGGCAATAATGTATTGGGCTCTGCTGTTCTTTGTAAATTTAACGGCCTTAATCAGGCTTTTTTGTTTCCAAGGTAACTTTTTTTATGTGTTTTACTAACGATCACTCCTGGTAACTGTACTTATGTGTTAAAGTTTACAGATAAGTATAATAAACTTCTAGAATATTTAGTTGTTATAAAAATTTATTTATGTTCTTTTTTCTTAATGAAAAATTCAACCAACCACAAACTAGCTGACAAACTACGCAATTGCTTACTTTAACTTGTTTAACATGAAATATCTGAAACTACATTTATTCTATAATATGATAGTCCAGTATATTTAAGTAAAATGAACAAATACATAAAACAAATACCAGTTATTAACTTTCTAAAACTTTTAATTTTAAAAACGTGTTTGCATCCCCGATACATAGTAAACAAGCTCATAACAATAAATGCGATTAAATTTTATTTTTAAAATTTTCAAGCCAAAATTTTACATGACAACCCTGGTTTATAGTATTAATATATTAGAAGCCATAATTGTTTATTTATACACAAACAAACTTTCAGAAACTTCTATAAGTTACAGCTTTGTTATTTTTTGTCTCAGGAAGCTGAAAAGTATCTTAAAATTTTACTGAGAGTCTCAGCTTTCCGACAGTATGTTCGGATTGACCGAAAAAAGTCGAATTCTGGAGATATATGTGCAAACGTAAAGTTATCTCTTGAAATTGCTTTGTAATGCGAACATTTGGTCTATATTTTTTAGCCTGTATTTATGTTTTCATAAAAAAAGGTGTAAAGTAGTTGAAAAAAATTTTTTTAGTGTTTACTTGAATGACGATTGTGTACTCTTTAGTTTAAAACTTGATTTAAGGTTATTTCGTTTTAGAAACAATTTTTTGAATTTGATCATAAAAAGTATTGTACAGTATTTTATGTATTAAGTTTAAGTAAGTAAATACAATAATGTTTTGGTACTGGATTAAGTTATCTAGGTTTGTTTTTAATGTTTACCACAATTAATTTACATTTATCAATCTAACTTATTTACTAACTTAATCAACACAGAAAAATAATAAACAAATTAATGAGTTACGTATATATTGAAAACAAACACAATATTATCCCCGGCGCGATGGTGCAGAGGTTTATAAACGGTCTGGCAATCGGAACGTCGTAAGTTCGAAGCCCGGAGCGTCGGGCAGTAATGTATTGGGCTCTGCTGTTCTTTGTAAATTTAACGGCCTTAATCAGGCTTTTTTGTTTCCAAGGTAGATTTTTTTATGTGTTTTACTAACGATCACTCCTGGTAACTGTACTTATGTGTTTAAGTTTACAGATAAATATAATTAACTTCTAGAATATTTAGTTGTTATAAAAATTTATTTACGTTCTTTTTTCTTAATGAAAAATTCAACTAACCACAAACTAGCTGACAAACTACGCAATTGCTTACTTTAACTTGTTTAACATGAAATATCTGAAACTACATTTATTCTATAATATGATAGTCCAGTATAATTAAGTAAAATGAACAAATACATAAAACAAATACCAGTTATTAACTTTCTAAAACTTTTAATTTTAAAAACGTGTTTGCATCCCCGATACATAGTAAACAAGCTCATAACAATAAATGAGATTAAATTTTATTTTTAAAATTTTCAAGTTAAAATTTTACATGACAACCCTGGTTTATAGTATTAATATAGTAGAAGCCATATTTGTTTATTTATACACAAACAAACTTTCAGAAACTTCTATAAGTTACAGCTTTGTTATTTTTTGTCTCAGGAAGCTGAAAAGTATCTTAAAATTTTACTGAGAGTCTCAGCTTTCCGACAGTATGTTCGGATTGACCGAAAAAAGTCGAATTCTGGAGATATATGTGCAAACGTAAAGTTATCTCTTGAAATTGCTTTGTAATGCGAACATTTGGTCTATATTTTTTAGCCTGTATTTATGTTTTCATAAAAAAAGGTGTAAAGTAGTTGAAAAAAGATTTTTTAGTGTTTACTTGAATGACGATTGTGTACTCTTTAGTTTAAAACTTGATTTAAGGTTATTTCGTTTTATAAACAATTTTTTGAATTTGATCATAAAAATTATTGTACAGTATTTTTTGTATTAAGTTTAAGTAAGTAAATACAATAATGTTTTGGTACTGGATTAAGTTATCTAGGTTTGTTTTTAATGTTTACCACAATTAATTTACATTTATCAAACTAACTTATTTACTAACTCAATCAACACAAAAAAATAATAAACAAATTAATGAGTTACGTATATATTGAAAACAAACACAATATTATCCCCGGCGCGATGGTGCAGAGGTTTATAAACGGTCTGGCAATCGGAACGTCGTAAGTTCGAAGCCCGGAGCGTCGGGCAGTAATGTATTGGGCTCTGCTGTTCTTTGTAAATTTAACGGCCTTAATCAGGCTTTTTTGTTTCCAAGGTAGATTTTTTTATGTGTTTTACTAACGATCACTCCTGGTAACTGTACTTATGTGTTTAAGTTTACAGATAAATATAATTAACTTCTAGAATATTTAGTTGTTATAAAAATTTATTTACGTTCTTTTTTCTTAATGAAAAATTCAACTAACCACAAACTAGCTGACAAACTACGCAATTGCTTACTTTAACTTGTTTAACATGAAATATCTGAAACTACATTTATTCTATAGTATGATAGTCCAGTATAATTAAGTAAAATGAACAAATACATAAAACAAATACCAGTTATTAACTTTCTAAAACTTTTAATTTTAAAAACGTGTTTGCATCCCCGATACATAGTAAACAAGCTCATAACAATAATTGCGATTAAATTTTATTTTTAAAATTTTCAAGTTAAAATTTTACATGACAACCCTGGTTTATAGTATTAATATAGTAGAAGCCATATTTGTTTATTTATACACAAACAAACTTTCAGAAACTTCTATAAGTTACAGCTTTGTTATTTTTTGTCTCAGGAAGCTGAAAAGTATCTTAAAATTTTACTGAGAGTCTCAGCTTTCCGACAGTATGTTCGGATTAACCGAAAAAAGTCGAATTCTGGAGATATATGTGCAAACGTAAAGTTATCTCTTGAAATTGCATTGTAATGCGAACATTTGGTCTATATTTTTTAGCCTGTATTTATGTTTTCATAAAAAAAGGTGTAAAGTAGTTGAAAAAAGATTTTTTAGTGTTTACTTAAATGACGATTGTGTACTCTTTAGTTTAAAACTTGATTTAAGGTTATTTCGTTTTAGAAACAGTTTGTTAAATTTGATCATAAAAAGTATTGTACAGTATTTTTTGTATTAAGTTTAAGTAAGTAAATACAATAATGTTTCTGTACTTGATTATATTATCTAGGTTTGTTTTTAATGTTTACCACAATTAATTTACATTTATCAAACTAACTTATTTACTAACTTAATCAACACAAAAAATAATAAACAAATTAATCAGTTACGTATATATTGAAAACAAACACAATATTTTCCCCGGCGCGATGGTGCAGAGGTTTATAAACGGTCTGGCAATCGGAACGTCGTAAGATCGAAGCCCGGAGCGTCGGGCAATAATGTATTGGGCTCTGCTGTTCTTTGTAAATTTAACGGCCTTAATCAGGCTTTTTTGTTTCCAAGGTAACTTTTTTTATGTGTTTTACTAACGATCACTCCTGGTAACTGTACTTATGTGTTAAAGTTTACAGATAAGTATAATAAACTTCTAGAATATTTAGTTGTTATAAAAATTTATTTACGTTCTTTTTTCTTAATGAAAAATTCAACCAACCACAAACTAGCTGACAAACTACGCAATTGCTTACTTTAACTTGTTTAACATGAAATATCTGAAACTACATTTATTCTATAATATGATAGTCCAGTATATTTAAGTAAAATGAACAAATACATAAAACAAATACCAGTTATTAACTTTCTAAAACTTTTAATTTTAAAAACGTGTTTGCATCCCCGATACATAGTAAACAAGCTCATAACAATAAATGCGATTAAATTTTATTTTTAAAATTTTCAAGCCAAAATTTTACATGACAACCCTGGTTTATAGTATTAATATATTAGAAGCCATAATTGTTTATTTATACACAAACAAACTTTCAGAAACTTCTATAAGTTACAGCTTTGTTATTTTTTGTCTCAGGAAGCTGAAAAGTATCTTAAAATTTTACTGAGAGACTCAGCTTTCCGACAGTATGTTCGGATTGACCGAAAAAAGTCGAATTCTGGAGATATATGTGCAAACGTAAAGTTATCTCTTGAAATTGCTTTGTAATGCGAACATTTGGTCTATATTTTTTAGCCTGTATTTATGTTTTCATAAAAAAAGGTGTAAAGTAGTTGAAAAAAAATTTTTTAGTGTTTACTTGAATGACGATTGTGTACTCTTTAGTTTAAAACTTGATTTAAGGTTATTTCGTTTTAGAAACAATTTTTTGAATTTGATCATAAAAAGTATTGTACAGTATTTTATGTATTAAGTTTAAGTAAGTAAATACAATAATGTTTTGGTACTGGATTAAGTTATCTAGGTTTGTTTTTAATGTTTACCACAATTAATTTACATTTATCAATCTAACTTATTTACTAACTTAATCAACACAAAAAAATAATAAACAAATTAATGAGTTACGTATATATTGAAAACAAACACAATATTATCCCCGGCGCGATGGTGCAGAGGTTTATAAACGGTCTGGCAATCGGAACGTCGTAAGTTCGAAGCCCGGAGCGTCGGGCAGTAATGTATTGGGCTCTGCTGTTCTTTGTAAATTTAACGGCCTTAATCAGGCTTTTTTGTTTCCAAGGTAGATTTTTTTATGTGTTTTACTAACGATCACTCCTGGTAACTGTACTTATGTGTTTAAGTTTACAGATAAATATAATTAACTTCTAGAATATTTAGTTGTTATAAAAATTTATTTACGTTCTTTTTTCTTAATGAAAAATTCAACTAACCACAAACTAGCTGACAAACTACGCAATTGCTTACTTTAACTTGTTTAACATGAAATATCTGAAACTACATTTATTCTATAATATGATAGTCCAGTATAATTAAGTAAAATGAACAAATACATAAAACAAATACCAGTTATTAACTTTCTAAAACTTTTAATTTTAAAAACGTGTTTGCATCCCCGATACATAGTAAACAAGCTCATAACAATAAATGAGATTAAATTTTATTTTTAAAATTTTCAAGTTAAAATTTTACATGACAACCCTGGTTTATAGTATTAATATAGTAGAAGCCATATTTGTTTATTTATACACAAACAAACTTTCAGAAACTTCTATAAGTTACAGCTTTGTTATTTTTTGTCTCAGGAAGCTGAAAAGTATCTTAAAATTTTACTGAGAGTCTCAGCTTTCCGACAGTATGTTCGGATTGACCGAAAAAAGTCGAATTCTGGAGAAATATGTGCAAACGTAAAGTTATCTCTTGAAATTGCTTTGTAATGCGAACATTTGGTCTATATTTTTTAGCCTGTATTTATGTTTTCATAAAAAAAGGTGTAAAGTAGTTGAAAAAAAATTTTTTAGTGTTTACTTGAATGACGATTGTGTACTCTTTAGTTTAAAACTTGATTTAAGGTTATTTCGTTTTAGAAACAATTTTTTGAATTTGATCATAAAAAGTATTGTACAGTATTTTATGTATTAAGTTTAAGTAAGTAAATACAATAATGTTTTGGTACTGGATTAAGTTATCTAGGTTTGTTTTTAATGTTTACCACAATTAATTTACATTTATCAATCTAACTTATTTACTAACTTAATCAACACAAAAAAATAATAAACAAATTAATGAGTTACGTATATATTGAAAACAAACACAATATTATCCCCGGCGCGATGGTGCAGAGGTTTATAAACGGTCTGGCAATCGGAACGTCGTAAGTTCGAAGCCCGGAGCGTCGGGCAGTAATGTATTGGGCTCTGCTGTTCTTTGTAAATTTAACGGCCTTAATCAGGCTTTTTTGTTTCCAAGGTAGATTTTTTTATGTGTTTTACTAACGATCACTCCTGGTAACTGTACTTATGTGTTTAAGTTTACAGATAAATATAATTAACTTCTAGAATATTTAGTTGTTATAAAAATTTATTTACGTTCTTTTTTCTTAATGAAAAATTCAACTAACCACAAACTAGCTGACAAACTACGCAATTGCTTACTTTAACTTGTTTAACATGAAATATCTGAAACTACATTTATTCTATAGTATGATAGTCCAGTATAATTAAGTAAAATGAACAAATACATAAAACAAATACCAGTTATTAACTTTCTAAAACTTTTAATTTTAAAAACGTGTTTGCATCCCCGATACATAGTAAACAAGCTCATAACAATAATTGCGATTAAATTTTATTTTTAAAATTTTCAAGTTAAAATTTTACATGACAACCCTGGTTTATAGTATTAATATAGTAGAAGCCATATTTGTTTATTTATACACAAACAAACTTTCAGAAACTTCTATAAGTTACAGCTTTGTTATTTTTTGTCTCAGGAAGCTGAAAAGTATCTTAAAATTTTACTGAGAGTCTCAGCTTTTCGACAGTATGTTCGGATTAACCGAAAAAAGTCGAATTCTGGAGATATATGTGCAAACGTAAAGTTATCTCTTGAAATTGCATTGTAATGCGAACATTTGGTCTATATTTTTTAGCCTGTATTTATGTTTTCATAAAAAAAGGTGTAAAGTAGTTGAAAAAAGATTTTTTAGTGTTTACTTAAATGACGATTGTGTACTCTTTAGTTTAAAACTTGATTTAAGGTTATTTCGTTTTAGAAACAGTTTGTTAAATTTGATCATAAAAAGTATTGTACAGTATTTTTTGTATTAAGTTTAAGTAAGTAAATACAATAATGTTTCTGTACTTGATTATATTATCTAGGTTTGTTTTTAATGTTTACCACAATTAATTTACATTTATCAAACTAACTTATTTACTAACTTAATCAACACAAAAAATAATAAACAAATTAATCAGTTACGTATATATTGAAAACAAACACAATATTTTCCCCGGCGCGATGGTGCAGAGGTTTATAAACGGTCTGGCAATCGGAACGTCGTAAGATCGAAGCCCGGAGCGTCGGGCAATAATGTATTGGGCTCTGCTGTTCTTTGTAAATTTAACGGCCTTAATCAGGCTTTTTTGTTTCCAAGGTAACTTTTTTTATGTGTTTTACTAACGATCACTCCTGGTAACTGTACTTATGTGTTAAAGTTTACAGATAAGTATAATAAACTTCTAGAATATTTAGTTGTTATAAAAATTTATTTACGTTCTTTTTTCTTAATGAAAAATTCAACCAACCACAAACTAGCTGACAAACTACGCAATTGCTTACTTTAACTTGTTTAACATGAAATATCTGAAACTACATTTATTCTATAATATGATAGTCCAGTATATTTAAGTAAAATGAACAAATACATAAAACAAATACCAGTTATTAACTTTCTAAAACTTTTAATTTTAAAAACGTGTTTGCATCCCCGATACATAGTAAACAAGCTCATAACAATAAATGCGATTAAATTTTATTTTTAAAATTTTCAAGCCAAAATTTTACATGACAACCCTGGTTTATAGTATTAATATATTAGAAGCCATAATTGTTTATTTATACACAAACAAACTTTCAGAAACTTCTATAAGTTACAGCTTTGTTATTTTTTGTCTCAGGAAGCTGAAAAGTATCTTAAAATTTTACTGAGAGACTCAGCTTTCCGACAGTATGTTCGGATTGACCGAAAAAAGTCGAATTCTGGAGATATATGTGCAAACGTAAAGTTATCTCTTGAAATTGCTTTGTAATGCGAACATTTGGTCTATATTTTTTAGCCTGTATTTATGTTTTCATAAAAAAAGGTGTAAAGTAGTTGAAAAAAAATTTTTTAGTGTTTACTTGAATGACGATTGTGTACTCTTTAGTTTAAAACTTGATTTAAGGTTATTTCGTTTTAGAAACAATTTTTTGAATTTGATCATAAAAAGTATTGTACAGTATTTTATGTATTAAGTTTAAGTAAGTAAATACAATAATGTTTTGGTACTGGATTAAGTTATCTAGGTTTGTTTTTAATGTTTACCACAATTAATTTACATTTATCAATCTAACTTATTTACTAACTTAATCAACACAAAAAAATAATAAACAAATTAATGAGTTACGTATATATTGAAAACAAACACAATATTATCCCCGGCGCGATGGTGCAGAGGTTTATAAACGGTCTGGCAATCGGAACGTCGTAAGTTCGAAGCCCGGAGCGTCGGGCAGTAATGTATTGGGCTCTGCTGTTCTTTGTAAATTTAACGGCCTTAATCAGGCTTTTTTGTTTCCAAGGTAGATTTTTTTATGTGTTTTACTAACGATCACTCCTGGTAACTGTACTTATGTGTTTAAGTTTACAGATAAATATAATTAACTTCTAGAATATTTAGTTGTTATAAAAATTTATTTACGTTCTTTTTTCTTAATGAAAAATTCAACTAACCACAAACTAGCTGACAAACTACGCAATTGCTTACTTTAACTTGTTTAACATGAAATATCTGAAACTACATTTATTCTATAATATGATAGTCCAGTATAATTAAGTAAAATGAACAAATACATAAAACAAATACCAGTTATTAACTTTCTAAAACTTTTAATTTTAAAAACGTGTTTGCATCCCCGATACATAGTAAACAAGCTCATAACAATAAATGAGATTAAATTTTATTTTTAAAATTTTCAAGTTAAAATTTTACATGACAACCCTGGTTTATAGTATTAATATAGTAGAAGCCATATTTGTTTATTTATACACAAACAAACTTTCAGAAACTTCTATAAGTTACAGCTTTGTTATTTTTTGTCTCAGGAAGCTGAAAAGTATCTTAAAATTTTACTGAGAGTCTCAGCTTTCCGACAGTATGTTCGGATTGACCGAAAAAAGTCGAATTCTGGAGAAATATGTGCAAACGTAAAGTTATCTCTTGAAATTGCTTTGTAATGCGAACATTTGGTCTATATTTTTTAGCCTGTATTTATGTTTTCATAAAAAAAGGTGTAAAGTAGTTGAAAAAAAATTTTTTAGTGTTTACTTGAATGACGATTGTGTACTCTTTAGTTTAAAACTTGATTTAAGGTTATTTCGTTTTAGAAACAATTTTTTGAATTTGATCATAAAAAGTATTGTACAGTATTTTATGTATTAAGTTTAAGTAAGTAAATACAATAATGTTTTGGTACTGGATTAAGTTATCTAGGTTTGTTTTTAATGTTTACCACAATTAATTTACATTTATCAATCTAACTTATTTACTAACTTAATCAACACAAAAAAATAATAAACAAATTAATGAGTTACGTATATATTGAAAACAAACACAATATTATCCCCGGCGCGATGGTGCAGAGGTTTATAAACGGTCTGGCAATCGGAACGTCGTAAGTTCGAAGCCCGGAGCGTCGGGCAGTAATGTATTGGGCTCTGCTGTTCTTTGTAAATTTAACGGCCTTAATCAGGCTTTTTTGTTTCCAAGGTAGATTTTTTTATGTGTTTTACTAACGATCACTCCTGGTAACTGTACTTATGTGTTTAAGTTTACAGATAAATATAATTAACTTCTAGAATATTTAGTTGTTATAAAAATTTATTTACGTTCTTTTTTCTTAATGAAAAATTCAACTAACCACAAACTAGCTGACAAACTACGCAATTGCTTACTTTAACTTGTTTAACATGAAATATCTGAAACTACATTTATTCTATAGTATGATAGTCCAGTATAATTAAGTAAAATGAACAAATACATAAAACAAATACCAGTTATTAACTTTCTAAAACTTTTAATTTTAAAAACGTGTTTGCATCCCCGATACATAGTAAACAAGCTCATAACAATAATTGCGATTAAATTTTATTTTTAAAATTTTCAAGTTAAAATTTTACATGACAACCCTGGTTTATAGTATTAATATAGTAGAAGCCATATTTGTTTATTTATACACAAACAAACTTTCAGAAACTTCTATAAGTTACAGCTTTGTTATTTTTTGTCTCAGGAAGCTGAAAAGTATCTTAAAATTTTACTGAGAGTCTCAGCTTTCCGACAGTATGTTCGGATTAACCGAAAAAAGTCGAATTCTGGAGATATATGTGCAAACGTAAAGTTATCTCTTGAAATTGCATTGTAATGCGAACATTTGGTCTATATTTTTTAGCCTGTATTTATGTTTTCATAAAAAAAGGTGTAAAGTAGTTGAAAAAAGATTTTTTAGTGTTTACTTAAATGACGATTGTGTACTCTTTAGTTTAAAACTTGATTTAAGGTTATTTCGTTTTAGAAACAGTTTGTTAAATTTGATCATAAAAAGTATTGTACAGTATTTTTTGTATTAAGTTTAAGTAAGTAAATACAATAATGTTTCTGTACTTGATTATATTATCTAGGTTTGTTTTTAATGTTTACCACAATTAATTTACATTTATCAAACTAACTTATTTACTAACTTAATCAACACAAAAAATAATAAACAAATTAATCAGTTACGTATATATTGAAAACAAACACAATATTTTCCCCGGCGCGATGGTGCAGAGGTTTATAAACGGTCTGGCAATCGGAACGTCGTAAGATCGAAGCCCGGAGCGTCGGGCAATAATGTATTGGGCTCTGCTGTTCTTTGTAAATTTAACGGCCTTAATCAGGCTTTTTTGTTTCCAAGGTAACTTTTTTTATGTGTTTTACTAACGATCACTCCTGGTAACTGTACTTATGTGTTAAAGTTTACAGATAAGTATAATAAACTTCTAGAATATTTAGTTGTTATAAAAATTTATTTACGTTCTTTTTTCTTAATGAAAAATTCAACCAACCACAAACTAGCTGACAAACTACGCAATTGCTTACTTTAACTTGTTTAACATGAAATATCTGAAACTACATTTATTCTATAATATGATAGTCCAGTATATTTAAGTAAAATGAACAAATACATAAAACAAATACCAGTTATTAACTTTCTAAAACTTTTAATTTTAAAAACGTGTTTGCATCCCCGATACATAGTAAACAAGCTCATAACAATAAATGCGATTAAATTTTATTTTTAAAATTTTCAAGCCAAAATTTTACATGACAACCCTGGTTTATAGTATTAATATATTAGAAGCCATAATTGTTTATTTATACACAAACAAACTTTCAGAAACTTCTATAAGTTACAGCTTTGTTATTTTTTGTCTCAGGAAGCTGAAAAGTATCTTAAAATTTTACTGAGAGTCTCAGCTTTCCGACAGTATGTTCGGATTGACCGAAAAAAGTCGAATTCTGGAGATATATGTGCAAACGTAAAGTTATCTCTTGAAATTGCTTTGTAATGCGAACATTTGGTCTATATTTTTTAGCCTGTATTTATGTTTTCATAAAAAAAGGTGTAAAGTAGTTGAAAAAAAATTTTTTAGTGTTTACTTGAATGACGATTGTGTACTCTTTAGTTTAAAACTTGGTTTAAGGTTATTTCGTTTTAGAAACAATTTTTTGAATTTGATCATAAAAAGTATTGTACAGTATTTTATGTATTAAGTTTAAGTAAGTAAATACAATAATGTTTTGGTACTGGATTAAGTTATCTAGGTTTGTTTTTAATGTTTACCACAATTAATTTACATTTATCAATCTAACTTATTTACTAACTTAATCAACACAAAAAAATAATAAACAAATTAATGAGTTACGTATATATTGAAAACAAACACAATATTATCCCCGGCGCGATGGTGCAGAGGTTTATAAACGGTCTGGCAATCGGAACGTCGTAAGTTCGAAGCCCGGAGCGTCGGGCAGTAATGTATTGGGCTCTGCTGTTCTTTGTAAATTTAACGGCCTTAATCAGGCTTTTTTGTTTCCAAGGTAGATTTTTTTATGTGTTTTACTAACGATCACTCCTGGTAACTGTACTTATGTGTTTAAGTTTACAGATAAATATAATTAACTTCTAGAATATTTAGTTGTTATAAAAATTTATTTACGTTCTTTTTTCTTAATGAAAAATTCAACTAACCACAAACTAGCTGACAAACTACGCAATTGCTTACTTTAACTTGTTTAACATGAAATATCTGAAACTACATTTATTCTATAATATGATAGTCCAGTATAATTAAGTAAAATGAACAAATACATAAAACAAATACCAGTTATTAACTTTCTAAAACTTTTAATTTTAAAAACGTGTTTGCATCCCCGATACATAGTAAACAAGCTCATAACAATAAATGAGATTAAATTTTATTTTTAAAATTTTCAAGTTAAAATTTTACATGACAACCCTGGTTTATAGTATTAATATAGTAGAAGCCATATTTGTTTATTTATACACAAACAAACTTTCAGAAACTTCTATAAGTTACAGCTTTGTTATTTTTTGTCTCAGGAAGCTGAAAAGTATCTTAAAATTTTACTGAGAGTCTCAGCTTTCCGACAGTATGTTCGGATTGACCGAAAAAAGTCGAATTCTGGAGAAATATGTGCAAACGTAAAGTTATCTCTTGAAATTGCTTTGTAATGCGAACATTTGGTCTATATTTTTTAGCCTGTATTTATGTTTTCATAAAAAAAGGTGTAAAGTAGTTGAAAAAAAATTTTTTAGTGTTTACTTGAATGACGATTGTGTACTCTTTAGTTTAAAACTTGATTTAAGGTTATTTCGTTTTAGAAACAATTTTTTGAATTTGATCATAAAAAGTATTGTACAGTATTTTATGTATTAAGTTTAAGTAAGTAAATACAATAATGTTTTGGTACTGGATTAAGTTATCTAGGTTTGTTTTTAATGTTTACCACAATTAATTTACATTTATCAATCTAACTTATTTACTAACTTAATCAACACAAAAAAATAATAAACAAATTAATGAGTTACGTATATATTGAAAACAAACACAATATTATCCCCGGCGCGATGGTGCAGAGGTTTATAAACGGTCTGGCAATCGGAACGTCGTAAGTTCGAAGCCCGGAGCGTCGGGCAGTAATGTATTGGGCTCTGCTGTTCTTTGTAAATTTAACGGCCTTAATCAGGCTTTTTTGTTTCCAAGGTAGATTTTTTTATGTGTTTTACTAACGATCACTCCTGGTAACTGTACTTATGTGTTTAAGTTTACAGATAAATATAATTAACTTCTAGAATATTTAGTTGTTATAAAAATTTATTTACGTTCTTTTTTCTTAATGAAAAATTCAACTAACCACAAACTAGCTGACAAACTACGCAATTGCTTACTTTAACTTGTTTAACATGAAATATCTGAAACTACATTTATTCTATAATATGATAGTCCAGTATAATTAAGTAAAATGAACAAATACATAAAACAAATACCAGTTATTAACTTTCTAAAACTTTTAATTTTAAAAACGTGTTTGCATCCCCGATACATAGTAAACAAGCTCATAACAATAAATGAGATTAAATTTTATTTTTAAAATTTTCAAGTTAAAATTTTACATGACAACCCTGGTTTATAGTATTAATATAGTAGAAGCCATATTTGTTTATTTATACACAAACAAACTTTCAGAAACTTCTATAAGTTACAGCTTTGTTATTTTTTGTCTCAGGAAGCTGAAAAGTATCTTAAAATTTTACTGAGAGTCTCAGCTTTCCGACAGTATGTTCGGATTGACCGAAAAAAGTCGAATTCTGGAGAAATATGTGCAAACGTAAAGTTATCTCTTGAAATTGCTTTGTAATGCGAACATTTGGTCTATATTTTTTAGCCTGTATTTATGTTTTCATAAAAAAAGGTGTAAAGTAGTTGAAAAAAAATTTTTTAGTGTTTACTTGAATGACGATTGTGTACTCTTTAGTTTAAAACTTGATTTAAGGTTATTTCGTTTTAGAAACAATTTTTTGAATTTGATCATAAAAAGTATTGTACAGTATTTTATGTATTAAGTTTAAGTAAGTAAATACAATAATGTTTTGGTACTGGATTAAGTTATCTAGGTTTGTTTTTAATGTTTACCACAATTAATTTACATTTATCAATCTAACTTATTTACTAACTTAATCAACACAAAAAAATAATAAACAAATTAATGAGTTACGTATATATTGAAAACAAACACAATATTATCCCCGGCGCGATGGTGCAGAGGTTTATAAACGGTCTGGCAATCGGAACGTCGTAAGTTCGAAGCCCGGAGCGTCGGGCAGTAATGTATTGGGCTCTGCTGTTCTTTGTAAATTTAACGGCCTTAATCAGGCTTTTTTGTTTCCAAGGTAACTTTTTTTATGTGTTTTACTAACGATCACTCCTGGTAACTGTACTTATGTGTTTAAGTTTACAGATAAATATAATTAACTTCTAGAATATTTAGTTGTTATAAAAATTTATTTACGTTCTTTTTTCTTAATGAAAAATTCAACTAACCACAAACTAGCTGACAAACTACGCAATTGCTTACTTTAACTTGTTTAACATGAAATATCTGAAACTACATTTATTCTATAATATGATAGTCCAGTATAATTAAGTAAAATGAACAAATACATAAAACAAATACCAGTTATTAACTTTCTAAAACTTTTAATTTTAAAAACGTGTTTGCATCCCCGATACATAGTAAACAAGCTCATAACAATAAATGAGATTAAATTTTATTTTTAAAATTTTCAAGTTAAAATTTTACATGACAACCCTGGTTTATAGTATTAATATAGTAGAAGCCATATTTGTTTATTTATACACAAACAAACTTTCAGAAACTTCTATAAGTTACAGCTTTGTTATTTTTTGTCTCAGGAAGCTGAAAAGTATCTTAAAATTTTACTGAGAGTCTCAGCTTTCCGACAGTATGTTCGGATTGACCGAAAAAAGTCGAATTCTGGAGAAATATGTGCAAACGTAAAGTTATCTCTTGAAATTGCTTTGTAATGCGAACATTTGGTCTATATTTTTTAGCCTGTATTTATGTTTTCATAAAAAAAGGTGTAAAGTAGTTGAAAAAAAATTTTTTAGTGTTTACTTGAATGACGATTGTGTACTCTTTAGTTTAAAACTTGATTTAAGGTTATTTCGTTTTAGAAACAATTTTTTGAATTTGATCATAAAAAGTATTGTACAGTATTTTATGTATTAAGTTTAAGTAAGTAAATACAATAATGTTTTGGTACTGGATTAAGTTATCTAGGTTTGTTTTTAATGTTTACCACAATTAATTTACATTTATCAATCTAACTTATTTACTAACTTAATCAACACAAAAAAATAATAAACAAATTAATGAGTTACGTATATATTGAAAACAAACACAATATTATCCCCGGCGCGATGGTGCAGAGGTTTATAAACGGTCTGGCAATCGGAACGTCGTAAGTTCGAAGCCCGGAGCGTCGGGCAGTAATGTATTGGGCTCTGCTGTTCTTTGTAAATTTAACGGCCTTAATCAGGCTTTTTTGTTTCCAAGGTAGATTTTTTTATGTGTTTTACTAACGATCACTCCTGGTAACTGTACTTATGTGTTTAAGTTTACAGATAAATATAATTAACTTCTAGAATATTTAGTTGTTATAAAAATTTATTTACGTTCTTTTTTCTTAATGAAAAATTCAACTAACCACAAACTAGCTGACAAACTACGCAATTGCTTACTTTAACTTGTTTAACATGAAATATCTGAAACTACATTTATTCTATAGTATGATAGTCCAGTATAATTAAGTAAAATGAACAAATACATAAAACAAATACCAGTTATTAACTTTCTAAAACTTTTAATTTTAAAAACGTGTTTGCATCCCCGATACATAGTAAACAAGCTCATAACAATAATTGCGATTAAATTTTATTTTTAAAATTTTCAAGTTAAAATTTTACATGACAACCCTGGTTTATAGTATTAATATAGTAGAAGCCATATTTGTTTATTTATACACAAACAAACTTTCAGAAACTTCTATAAGTTACAGCTTTGTTATTTTTTGTCTCAGGAAGCTGAAAAGTATCTTAAAATTTTACTGAGAGTCTCAGCTTTCCGACAGTATGTTCGGATTAACCGAAAAAAGTCGAATTCTGGAGATATATGTGCAAACGTAAAGTTATCTCTTGAAATTGCATTGTAATGCGAACATTTGGTCTATATTTTTTAGCCTGTATTTATGTTTTCATAAAAAAAGGTGTAAAGTAGTTGAAAAAAGATTTTTTAGTGTTTACTTAAATGACGATTGTGTACTCTTTAGTTTAAAACTTGATTTAAGGTTATTTCGTTTTAGAAACAGTTTGTTAAATTTGATCATAAAAAGTATTGTACAGTATTTTTTGTATTAAGTTTAAGTAAGTAAATACAATAATGTTTCTGTACTTGATTATATTATCTAGGTTTGTTTTTAATGTTTACCACAATTAATTTACATTTATCAAACTAACTTATTTACTAACTTAATCAACACAAAAAATAATAAACAAATTAATCAGTTACGTATATATTGAAAACAAACACAATATTTTCCCCGGCGCGATGGTGCAGAGGTTTATAAACGGTCTGGCAATCGGAACGTCGTAAGATCGAAGCCCGGAGCGTCGGGCAATAATGTATTGGGCTCTGCTGTTCTTTGTAAATTTAACGGCCTTAATCAGGCTTTTTTGTTTCCAAGGTAACTTTTTTTATGTGTTTTACTAACGATCACTCCTGGTAACTGTACTTATGTGTTAAAGTTTACAGATAAGTATAATAAACTTCTAGAATATTTAGTTGTTATAAAAATTTATTTACGTTCTTTTTTCTTAATGAAAAATTCAACCAACCACAAACTAGCTGACAAACTACGCAATTGCTTACTTTAACTTGTTTAACATGAAATATCTGAAACTACATTTATTCTATAATATGATAGTCCAGTATATTTAAGTAAAATGAACAAATACATAAAACAAATACCAGTTATTAACTTTCTAAAACTTTTAATTTTAAAAACGTGTTTGCATCCCCGATACATAGTAAACAAGCTCATAACAATAAATGCGATTAAATTTTATTTTTAAAATTTTCAAGCCAAAATTTTACATGACAACCCTGGTTTATAGTATTAATATATTAGAAGCCATAATTGTTTATTTATACACAAACAAACTTTCAGAAACTTCTATAAGTTACAGCTTTGTTATTTTTTGTCTCAGGAAGCTGAAAAGTATCTTAAAATTTTACTGAGAGACTCAGCTTTCCGACAGTATGTTCGGATTGACCGAAAAAAGTCGAATTCTGGAGATATATGTGCAAACGTAAAGTTATCTCTTGAAATTGCTTTGTAATGCGAACATTTGGTCTATATTTTTTAGCCTGTATTTATGTTTTCATAAAAAAAGGTGTAAAGTAGTTGAAAAAAAATTTTTTAGTGTTTACTTGAATGACGATTGTGTACTCTTTAGTTTAAAACTTGATTTAAGGTTATTTCGTTTTAGAAACAATTTTTTGAATTTGATCATAAAAAGTATTGTACAGTATTTTATGTATTAAGTTTAAGTAAGTAAATACAATAATGTTTTGGTACTGGATTAAGTTATCTAGGTTTGTTTTTAATGTTTACCACAATTAATTTACATTTATCAATCTAACTTATTTACTAACTTAATCAACACAAAAAAATAATAAACAAATTAATGAGTTACGTATATATTGAAAACAAACACAATATTATCCCCGGCGCGATGGTGCAGAGGTTTATAAACGGTCTGGCAATCGGAACGTCGTAAGTTCGAAGCCCGGAGCGTCGGGCAGTAATGTATTGGGCTCTGCTGTTCTTTGTAAATTTAACGGCCTTAATCAGGCTTTTTTGTTTCCAAGGTAGATTTTTTTATGTGTTTTACTAACGATCACTCCTGGTAACTGTACTTATGTGTTTAAGTTTACAGATAAATATAATTAACTTCTAGAATATTTAGTTGTTATAAAAATTTATTTACGTTCTTTTTTCTTAATGAAAAATTCAACTAACCACAAACTAGCTGACAAACTACGCAATTGCTTACTTTAACTTGTTTAACATGAAATATCTGAAACTACATTTATTCTATAATATGATAGTCCAGTATAATTAAGTAAAATGAACAAATACATAAAACAAATACCAGTTATTAACTTTCTAAAACTTTTAATTTTAAAAACGTGTTTGCATCCCCGATACATAGTAAACAAGCTCATAACAATAAATGAGATTAAATTTTATTTTTAAAATTTTCAAGTTAAAATTTTACATGACAACCCTGGTTTATAGTATTAATATAGTAGAAGCCATATTTGTTTATTTATACACAAACAAACTTTCAGAAACTTCTATAAGTTACAGCTTTGTTATTTTTTGTCTCAGGAAGCTGAAAAGTATCTTAAAATTTTACTGAGAGTCTCAGCTTTCCGACAGTATGTTCGGATTGACCGAAAAAAGTCGAATTCTGGAGAAATATGTGCAAACGTAAAGTTATCTCTTGAAATTGCTTTGTAATGCGAACATTTGGTCTATATTTTTTAGCCTGTATTTATGTTTTCATAAAAAAAGGTGTAAAGTAGTTGAAAAAAAATTTTTTAGTGTTTACTTGAATGACGATTGTGTACTCTTTAGTTTAAAACTTGATTTAAGGTTATTTCGTTTTAGAAACAATTTTTTGAATTTGATCATAAAAAGTATTGTACAGTATTTTATGTATTAAGTTTAAGTAAGTAAATACAATAATGTTTTGGTACTGGATTAAGTTATCTAGGTTTGTTTTTAATGTTTACCACAATTAATTTACATTTATCAATCTAACTTATTTACTAACTTAATCAACACAAAAAAATAATAAACAAATTAATGAGTTACGTATATATTGAAAACAAACACAATATTATCCCCGGCGCGATGGTGCAGAGGTTTATAAACGGTCTGGCAATCGGAACGTCGTAAGTTCGAAGCCCGGAGCGTCGGGCAGTAATGTATTGGGCTCTGCTGTTCTTTGTAAATTTAACGGCCTTAATCAGGCTTTTTTGTTTCCAAGGTAGATTTTTTTATGTGTTTTACTAACGATCACTCCTGGTAACTGTACTTATGTGTTTAAGTTTACAGATAAATATAATTAACTTCTAGAATATTTAGTTGTTATAAAAATTTATTTACGTTCTTTTTTCTTAATGAAAAATTCAACTAACCACAAACTAGCTGACAAACTACGCAATTGCTTACTTTAACTTGTTTAACATGAAATATCTGAAACTACATTTATTCTATAATATGATAGTCCAGTATAATTAAGTAAAATGAACAAATACATAAAACAAATACCAGTTATTAACTTTCTAAAACTTTTAATTTTAAAAACGTGTTTGCATCCCCGATACATAGTAAACAAGCTCATAACAATAAATGAGATTAAATTTTATTTTTAAAATTTTCAAGTTAAAATTTTACATGACAACCCTGGTTTATAGTATTAATATAGTAGAAGCCATATTTGTTTATTTATACACAAACAAACTTTCAGAAACTTCTATAAGTTACAGCTTTGTTATTTTTTGTCTCAGGAAGCTGAAAAGTATCTTAAAATTTTACTGAGAGTCTCAGCTTTCCGACAGTATGTTCGGATTGACCGAAAAAAGTCGAATTCTGGAGAAATATGTGCAAACGTAAAGTTATCTCTTGAAATTGCTTTGTAATGCGAACATTTGGTCTATATTTTTTAGCCTGTATTTATGTTTTCATAAAAAAAGGTGTAAAGTAGTTGAAAAAAAATTTTTTAGTGTTTACTTGAATGACGATTGTGTACTCTTTAGTTTAAAACTTGATTTAAGGTTATTTCGTTTTAGAAACAATTTTTTGAATTTGATCATAAAAAGTATTGTACAGTATTTTATGTATTAAGTTTAAGTAAGTAAATACAATAATGTTTTGGTACTGGATTAAGTTATCTAGGTTTGTTTTTAATGTTTACCACAATTAATTTACATTTATCAATCTAACTTATTTACTAACTTAATCAACACAAAAAAATAATAAACAAATTAATGAGTTACGTATATATTGAAAACAAACACAATATTATCCCCGGCGCGATGGTGCAGAGGTTTATAAACGGTCTGGCAATCGGAACGTCGTAAGTTCGAAGCCCGGAGCGTCGGGCAGTAATGTATTGGGCTCTGCTGTTCTTTGTAAATTTAACGGCCTTAATCAGGCTTTTTTGTTTCCAAGGTAACTTTTTTTATGTGTTTTACTAACGATCACTCCTGGTAACTGTACTTATGTGTTTAAGTTTACAGATAAATATAATTAACTTCTAGAATATTTAGTTGTTATAAAAATTTATTTACGTTCTTTTTTCTTAATGAAAAATTCAACTAACCACAAACTAGCTGACAAACTACGCAATTGCTTACTTTAACTTGTTTAACATGAAATATCTGAAACTACATTTATTCTATAATATGATAGTCCAGTATAATTAAGTAAAATGAACAAATACATAAAACAAATACCAGTTATTAACTTTCTAAAACTTTTAATTTTAAAAACGTGTTTGCATCCCCGATACATAGTAAACAAGCTCATAACAATAAATGAGATTAAATTTTATTTTTAAAATTTTCAAGTTAAAATTTTACATGACAACCCTGGTTTATAGTATTAATATAGTAGAAGCCATATTTGTTTATTTATACACAAACAAACTTTCAGAAACTTCTATAAGTTACAGCTTTGTTATTTTTTGTCTCAGGAAGCTGAAAAGTATCTTAAAATTTTACTGAGAGTCTCAGCTTTCCGACAGTATGTTCGGATTGACCGAAAAAAGTCGAATTCTGGAGATATATGTGCAAACGTAAAGTTATCTCTTGAAATTGCTTTGTAATGCGAACATTTGGTCTATATTTTTTAGCCTGTATTTATGTTTTCATAAAAAAAGGTGTAAAGTAGTTGAAAAAAGATTTTTTAGTGTTTACTTGAATGACGATTGTGTACTCTTTAGTTTAAAACTTGATTTAAGGTTATTTCGTTTTATAAACAATTTTTTGAATTTGATCATAAAAATTATTGTACAGTATTTTTTGTATTAAGTTTAAGTAAGTAAATACAATAATGTTTTGGTACTGGATTAAGTTATCTAGGTTTGTTTTTAATGTTTACCACAATTAATTTACATTTATCAATCTAACTTATTTACTAACTTAATCAACACAAAAAAATAATAAACAAATTAATGAGTTACGTATATATTGAAAACAAACACAATATTATCCCCGGCGCGATGGTGCAGAGGTTTATAAACGGTCTGGCAATCGGAACGTCGTAAGTTCGAAGCCCGGAGCGTCGGGCAGTAATGTATTGGGCTCTGCTGTTCTTTGTAAATTTAACGGCCTTAATCAGGCTTTTTTGTTTCCAAGGTAGATTTTTTTATGTGTTTTACTAACGATCACTCCTGGTAACTGTACTTATGTGTTTAAGTTTACAGATAAATATAATTAACTTCTAGAATATTTAGTTGTTATAAAAATTTATTTACGTTCTTTTTTCTTAATGAAAAATTCAACTAACCACAAACTAGCTGACAAACTACGCAATTGCTTACTTTAACTTGTTTAACATGAAATATCTGAAACTACATTTATTCTATAATATGATAGTCCAGTATAATTAAGTAAAATGAACAAATACATAAAACAAATACCAGTTATTAACTTTCTAAAACTTTTAATTTTAAAAACGTGTTTGCATCCCCGATACATAGTAAACAAGCTCATAACAATAAATGAGATTAAATTTTATTTTTAAAATTTTCAAGTTAAAATTTTACATGACAACCCTGGTTTATAGTATTAATATAGTAGAAGCCATATTTGTTTATTTATACACAAACAAACTTTCAGAAACTTCTATAAGTTACAGCTTTGTTATTTTTTGTCTCAGGAAGCTGAAAAGTATCTTAAAATTTTACTGAGAGTCTCAGCTTTCCGACAGTATGTTCGGATTGACCGAAAAAAGTCGAATTCTGGAGAAATATGTGCAAACGTAAAGTTATCTCTTGAAATTGCTTTGTAATGCGAACATTTGGTCTATATTTTTTAGCCTGTATTTATGTTTTCATAAAAAAAGGTGTAAAGTAGTTGAAAAAAAATTTTTTAGTGTTTACTTGAATGACGATTGTGTACTCTTTAGTTTAAAACTTGATTTAAGGTTATTTCGTTTTAGAAACAATTTTTTGAATTTGATCATAAAAAGTATTGTACAGTATTTTATGTATTAAGTTTAAGTAAGTAAATACAATAATGTTTTGGTACTGGATTAAGTTATCTAGGTTTGTTTTTAATGTTTACCACAATTAATTTACATTTATCAATCTAACTTATTTACTAACTTAATCAACACAAAAAAATAATAAACAAATTAATGAGTTACGTATATATTGAAAACAAACACAATATTATCCCCGGCGCGATGGTGCAGAGGTTTATAAACGGTCTGGCAATCGGAACGTCGTAAGTTCGAAGCCCGGAGCGTCGGGCAGTAATGTATTGAGCTCTGCTGTTCTTTGTAAATTTAACGGCCTTAATCAGGCTTTTTTGTTTCCAAGGTAGATTTTTTTATGTGTTTTACTAACGATCACTCCTGGTAACTGTACTTATGTGTTTAAGTTTACAGATAAATATAATTAACTTCTAGAATATTTAGTTGTTATAAAAATTTATTTACGTTCTTTTTTCTTAATGAAAAATTCAACTAACCACAAACTAGCTGACAAACTACGCAATTGCTTACTTTAACTTGTTTAACATGAAATATCTGAAACTACATTTATTCTATAATATGATAGTCCAGTATAATTAAGTAAAATGAACAAATACATAAAACAAATACCAGTTATTAACTTTCTAAAACTTTTAATTTTAAAAACGTGTTTGCATCCCCGATACATAGTAAACAAGCTCATAACAATAAATGAGATTAAATTTTATTTTTAAAATTTTCAAGTTAAAATTTTACATGACAACCCTGGTTTATAGTATTAATATAGTAGAAGCCATATTTGTTTATTTATACACAAACAAACTTTCAGAAACTTCTATAAGTTACAGCTTTGTTATTTTTTGTCTCAGGAAGCTGAAAAGTATCTTAAAATTTTACTGAGAGTCTCAGCTTTCCGACAGTATGTTCGGATTGACCGAAAAAAGTCGAATTCTGGAGATATATGTGCAAACGTAAAGTTATCTCTTGAAATTGCTTTGTAATGCGAACATTTGGTCTATATTTTTTAGCCTGTATTTATGTTTTCATAAAAAAAGGTGTAAAGTAGTTGAAAAAAGATTTTTTAGTGTTTACTTGAATGACGATTGTGTACTCTTTAGTTTAAAACTTGATTTAAGGTTATTTCGTTTTATAAACAATTTTTTTTAATTTGATCATAAAAATTATTGTACAGTATTTTTTGTATTAAGTTTAAGTAAGTAAATACAATAATGTTTTGGTACTGGATTAAGTTATCTAGGTTTGTTTTTAATGTTTACCACAATTAATTTACATTTATCAAACTAACTTATTTACTAACTCAATCAACACAAAAAAATAATAAACAAATTAATCAGTTACGTATATATTGAAAACAAACACAATATTTTCCCCGGCGCGATGGTGCAGAGGTTTATAAACGGTCTGGCAATCGGAACGTCGTAAGATCGAAGCCCGGAGCGTCGGGCAATAATGTATTGGGCTCTGCTGTTCTTTGTAAATTTAACGGCCTTAATCAGGCTTTTTTGTTTCCAAGGTAACTTTTTTTATGTGTTTTACTAACGATCACTCCTGGTAACTGTACTTATGTGTTAAAGTTTACAGATAAGTATAATAAACTTCTAGAATATTTAGTTGTTATAAAAATTTATTTATGTTCTTTTTTCTTAATGAAAAATTCAACCAACCACAAACTAGCTGACAAACTACGCAATTGCTTACTTTAACTTGTTTAACATGAAATATCTGAAACTACATTTATTCTATAATTTGATAGTCCAGTATATTTAAGTAAAATGAACAAATACATAAAACAAATACCAGTTATTAACTTTCTAAAACTTTTAATTTTAAAAACGTGTTTGCATCCCCGATACATAGTAAACAAGCTCATAACAATAAATGCGATTAAATTTTATTTTTAAAATTTTCAAGCCAAAATTTTACATGACAACCCTGGTTTATAGTATTAATATATTAGAAGCCATAATTGTTTATTTATACACAAACAAACTTTCAGAAACTTCTATAAGTTACAGCTTTGTTATTTTTTGTCTCAGGAAGCTGAAAAGTATCTTAAAATTTTACTGAGAGTCTCAGCTTTCCGACAGTATGTTCGGATTGACCGAAAAAAGTCGAATTCTGGAGATATATGTGCAAACGTAAAGTTATCTCTTGAAATTGCTTTGTAATGCGAACATTTGGTCTATATTTTTTAGCCTGTATTTATGTTTTCATAAAAAAAGGTGTAAAGTAGTTGAAAAAAAATTTTTTAGTGTTTACTTGAATGACGATTGTGTACTCTTTAGTTTAAAACTTGATTTAAGGTTATTTCGTTTTAGAAACAATTTTTTGAATTTGATCATAAAAAGTATTGTACAGTATTTTATGTATTAAGTTTAAGTAAGTAAATACAATAATGTTTTGGTACTGGATTAAGTTATCTAGGTTTGTTTTTAATGTTTACCACAATTAATTTACATTTATCAATCTAACTTATTTACTAACTTAATCAACACAAAAAAATAATAAACAAATTAATGAGTTACGTATATATTGAAAACAAACACAATATTATCCCCGGTGCGATGGTGCAGAGGTTTATAAACGGTCTGGCAATCGGAACGTCGTAAGTTCGAAGCCCGGAGCGTCGGGCAGTAATGTATTGGGCTCTGCTGTTCTTTGTAAATTTAACGGCCTTAATCAGGCTTTTTTGTTTCCAAGGTAGATTTTTTTATGTGTTTTACTAACGATCACTCCTGGTAACTGTACTTATGTGTTTAAGTTTACAGATAAATATAATTAACTTCTAGAATATTTAGTTGTTATAAAAATTTATTTACGTTCTTTTTTCTTAATGAAAAATTCAACTAACCACAAACTAGCTGACAAACTACGCAATTGCTTACTTTAACTTGTTTAACATGAAATATCTGAAACTACATTTATTCTATAATATGATAGTCCAGTATAATTAAGTAAAATGAACAAATACATAAAACAAATACCAGTTATTAACTTTCTAAAACTTTTAATTTTAAAAACGTGTTTGCATCCCCGATACATAGTAAACAAGCTCATAACAATAAATGAGATTAAATTTTATTTTTAAAATTTTCAAGTTAAAATTTTACATGACAACCCTGGTTTATAGTATTAATATAGTAGAAGCCATATTTGTTTATTTATACACAAACAAACTTTCAGAAACTTCTATAAGTTACAGCTTTGTTATTTTTTGTCTCAGGAAGCTGAAAAGTATCTTAAAATTTTACTGAGAGTCTCAGCTTTCCGACAGTATGTTCGGATTGACCGAAAAAAGTCGAATTCTGGAGATATATGTGCAAACGTAAAGTTATCTCTTGAAATTGCTTTGTAATGCGAACATTTGGTCTATATTTTTTAGCCTGTATTTATGTTTTCATAAAAAAAGGTGTAAAGTAGTTGAAAAAAGATTTTTTAGTGTTTACTTGAATGACGATTGTGTACTCTTTAGTTTAAAACTTGATTTAAGGTTATTTCGTTTTATAAACAATTTTTTGAATTTGATCATAAAAATTATTGTACAGTATTTTTTGTATTAAGTTTAAGTAAGTAAATACAATAATGTTTTGGTACTGGATTAAGTTATCTAGGTTTGTTTTTAATGTTTACCACAATTAATTTACATTTATCAAACTAACTTATTTACTAACTCAATCAACACAAAAAAATAATAAACAAATTAATGAGTTACGTATATATTGAAAACAAACACAATATTATCCCCGGCGCGATGGTGCAGAGGTTTATAAACGGTCTGGCAATCGGAACGTCGTAAGTTCGAAGCCCGGAGCGTCGGGCAGTAATGTATTGGGCTCTGCTGTTCTTTGTAAATTTAACGGCCTTAATCAGGCTTTTTTGTTTCCAAGGTAGATTTTTTTATGTGTTTTACTAACGATCACTCCTGGTAACTGTACTTATGTGTTTAAGTTTACAGATAAATATAATTAACTTCTAGAATATTTAGTTGTTATAAAAATTTATTTACGTTCTTTTTTCTTAATGAAAAATTCAACTAACCACAAACTAGCTGACAAACTACGCAATTGCTTACTTTAACTTGTTTAACATGAAATATCTGAAACTACATTTATTCTATAATATGATAGTCCAGTATAATTAAGTAAAATGAACAAATACATAAAACAAATACCAGTTATTAACTTTCTAAAACTTTTAATTTTAAAAACGTGTTTGCATCCCCGATACATAGTAAACAAGCTCATAACAATAAATGAGATTAAATTTTATTTTTAAAATTTTCAAGTTAAAATTTTACATGACAACCCTGGTTTATAGTATTAATATAGTAGAAGCCATATTTGTTTATTTATACACAAACAAACTTTCAGAAACTTCTATAAGTTACAGCTTTGTTATTTTTTGTCTCAGGAAGCTGAAAAGTATCTTAAAATTTTACTGAGAGTCTCAGCTTTCCGACAGTATGTTCGGATTGACCGAAAAAAGTCGAATTCTGGAGATATATGTGCAAACGTAAAGTTATCTCTTGAAATTGCTTTGTAATGCGAACATTTGGTCTATATTTTTTAGCCTGTATTTATGTTTTCATAAAAAAAGGTGTAAAGTAGTTGAAAAAAGATTTTTTAGTGTTTACTTGAATGACGATTGTGTACTCTTTAGTTTAAAACTTGATTTAAGGTTATTTCGTTTTATAAACAATTTTTTGAATTTGATCATAAAAATTATTGTACAGTATTTTTTGTATTAAGTTTAAGTAAGTAAATACAATAATGTTTTGGTACTGGATTAAGTTATCTAGGTTTGTTTTTAATGTTTACCACAATTAATTTACATTTATCAAACTAACTTATTTACTAACTCAATCAACACAAAAAAATAATAAACAAATTAATGAGTTACGTATATATTGAAAACAAACACAATATTATCCCCGGCGCGATGGTGCAGAGGTTTATAAACGGTCTGGCAATCGGAACGTCGTAAGTTCGAAGCCCGGAGCGTCGGGCAGTAATGTATTGGGCTCTGCTGTTCTTTGTAAATTTAACGGCCTTAATCAGGCTTTTTTGTTTCCAAGGTAGATTTTTTTATGTGTTTTACTAACGATCACTCCTGGTAACTGTACTTATGTGTTTAAGTTTACAGATAAATATAATTAACTTCTAGAATATTTAGTTGTTATAAAAATTTATTTACGTTCTTTTTTCTTAATGAAAAATTCAACTAACCACAAACTAGCTGACAAACTACGCAATTGCTTACTTTAACTTGTTTAACATGAAATATCTGAAACTACATTTATTCTATAATATGATAGTCCAGTATAATTAAGTAAAATGAACAAATACATAAAACAAATACCAGTTATTAACTTTCTAAAACTTTTAATTTTAAAAACGTGTTTGCATCCCCGATACATAGTAAACAAGCTCATAACAATAAATGCGATTAAATTTTATTTTTAAAATTTTCAAGTTAAAATTTTACATGACAACCCTGGTTTATAGTATTAATATAGTAGAAGCCATATTTGTTTATTTATACACAAACAAACTTTCAGAAACTTCTATAAGTTACAGCTTTGTTATTTTTTGTCTCAGGAAGCTGAAAAGTATCTTAAAATTTTACTGAGAGTCTCAGCTTTCCGACAGTATGTTCGGATTGACCGAAAAAAGTCGAATTCTGGAGATATATGTGCAAACGTAAAGTTATCTCTTGAAATTGCTTTGTAATGCGAACATTTGGTCTATATTTTTTAGCCTGTATTTATGTTTTCATAAAAAAAGGTGTAAAGTAGTTGAAAAAAGATTTTTTAGTGTTTACTTGAATGACGATTGTGTACTCTTTAGTTTAAAACTTGATTTAAGGTTATTTCGTTTTATAAACAATTTTTTGAATTTGATCATAAAAATTATTGTACAGTATTTTTTGTATTAAGTTTAAGTAAGTAAATACAATAATGTTTTGGTACTGGATTAAGTTATCTAGGTTTGTTTTTAATGTTTACCACAATTAATTTACATTTATCAAACTAACTTATTTACTAACTCAATCAACACAAAAAAATAATAAAAAAATTAATGAGTTACGTATATATTGAAAACAAACACAATATTATCCCCGGCGCGATGGTGCAGAGGTTTATAAACGGTCTGGCAATCGGAACGTCGTAAGTTCGAAGCCCGGAGCGTCGGGCAGTAATGTATTGGGCTCTGCTGTTCTTTGTAAATTTAACGGCCTTAATCAGGCTTTTTTGTTTCCAAGGTAGATTTTTTTATGTGTTTTACTAACGATCACTCCTGGTAACTGTACTTATGTGTTTAAGTTTACAGATAAATATAATTAACTTCTAGAATATTTAGTTGTTATAAAAATTTATTTACGTTCTTTTTTCTTAATGAAAAATTCAACTAACCACAAACTAGCTGACAAACTACGCAATTGCTTACTTTAACTTGTTTAACATGAAATATCTGAAACTACATTTATTCTATAATATGATAGTCCAGTATAATTAAGTAAAATGAACAAATACATAAAACAAATACCAGTTATTAACTTTCTAAAACTTTTAATTTTAAAAACGTGTTTGCATCCCCGATACATAGTAAACAAGCTCATAACAATAAATGCGATTAAATTTTATTTTTAAAATTTTCAAGCCAAAATTTTACATGACAACCCTGGTTTATAGTATTAATATATTAGAAGCCATAATTGTTTATTTATACACAAACAAACTTTCAGAAACTTCTATAAGTTACAGCTTTGTTATTTTTTGTCTCAGGAAGCTGAAAAGTATCTTAAAATTTTACTGAGAGTCTCAGCTTTCCGACAGTATGTTCGGATTGACCGAAAAAAGTCGAATTCTGGAGATATATGTGCAAACGTAAAGTTATCTCTTGAAATTGCTTTGTAATGCGAACATTTGGTCTATATTTTTTAGCCTGTATTTATGTTTTCATAAAAAAAGGTGTAAAGTAGTTGAAAAAAAATTTTTTAGTGTTTACTTGAATGACGATTGTGTACTCTTTAGTTTAAAACTTGATTTAAGGTTATTTCGTTTTAGAAACAATTTTTTGAATTTGATCATAAAAAGTATTGTACAGTATTTTATGTATTAAGTTTAAGTAAGTAAATACAATAATGTTTTGGTACTGGATTAAGTTATCTAGGTTTGTTTTTAATGTTTACCACAATTAATTTACATTTATCAATCTAACTTATTTACTAACTTAATCAACACAAAAAAATAATAAACAAATTAATGAGTTACGTATATATTGAAAACAAACACAATATTATCCCCGGTGCGATGGTGCAGAGGTTTATAAACGGTCTGGCAATCGGAACGTCGTAAGTTCGAAGCCCGGAGCGTCGGGCAGTAATGTATTGGGCTCTGCTGTTCTTTGTAAATTTAACGGCCTTAATCAGGCTTTTTTGTTTCCAAGGTAGATTTTTTTATGTGTTTTACTAACGATCACTCCTGGTAACTGTACTTATGTGTTTAAGTTTACAGATAAATATAATTAACTTCTAGAATATTTAGTTGTTATAAAAATTTATTTACGTTCTTTTTTCTTAATGAAAAATTCAACTAACCACAAACTAGCTGACAAACTACGCAATTGCTTACTTTAACTTGTTTAACATGAAATATCTGAAACTACATTTATTCTATAATATGATAGTCCAGTATAATTAAGTAAAATGAACAAATACATAAAACAAATACCAGTTATTAACTTTCTAAAACTTTTAATTTTAAAAACGTGTTTGCATCCCCGATACATAGTAAACAAGCTCATAACAATAAATGAGATTAAATTTTATTTTTAAAATTTTCAAGTTAAAATTTTACATGACAACCCTGGTTTATAGTATTAATATAGTAGAAGCCATATTTGTTTATTTATACACAAACAAACTTTCAGAAACTTCTATAAGTTACAGCTTTGTTATTTTTTGTCTCAGGAAGCTGAAAAGTATCTTAAAATTTTACTGAGAGTCTCAGCTTTCCGACAGTATGTTCGGATTGACCGAAAAAAGTCGAATTCTGGAGATATATGTGCAAACGTAAAGTTATCTCTTGAAATTGCTTTGTAATGCGAACATTTGGTCTATATTTTTTAGCCTGTATTTATGTTTTCATAAAAAAAGGTGTAAAGTAGTTGAAAAAAGATTTTTTAGTGTTTACTTGAATGACGATTGTGTACTCTTTAGTTTAAAACTTGATTTAAGGTTATTTCGTTTTATAAACAATTTTTTGAATTTGATCATAAAAATTATTGTACAGTATTTTTTGTATTAAGTTTAAGTAAGTAAATACAATAATGTTTTGGTACTGGATTAAGTTATCTAGGTTTGTTTTTAATGTTTACCACAATTAATTTACATTTATCAAACTAACTTATTTACTAACTCAATCAACACAAAAAAATAATAAACAAATTAATGAGTTACGTATATATTGAAAACAAACACAATATTATCCCCGGCGCGATGGTGCAGAGGTTTATAAACGGTCTGGCAATCGGAACGTCGTAAGTTCGAAGCCCGGAGCGTCGGGCAGTAATGTATTGGGCTCTGCTGTTCTTTGTAAATTTAACGGCCTTAATCAGGCTTTTTTGTTTCCAAGGTAGATTTTTTTATGTGTTTTACTAACGATCACTCCTGGTAACTGTACTTATGTGTTTAAGTTTACAGATAAATATAATTAACTTCTAGAATATTTAGTTGTTATAAAAATTTATTTACGTTCTTTTTTCTTAATGAAAAATTCAACTAACCACAAACTAGCTGACAAACTACGCAATTGCTTACTTTAACTTGTTTAACATGAAATATCTGAAACTACATTTATTCTATAATATGATAGTCCAGTATAATTAAGTAAAATGAACAAATACATAAAACAAATACCAGTTATTAACTTTCTAAAACTTTTAATTTTAAAAACGTGTTTGCATCCCCGATACATAGTAAACAAGCTCATAACAATAAATGCGATTAAATTTTATTTTTAAAATTTTCAAGTTAAAATTTTACATGACAACCCTGGTTTATAGTATTAATATAGTAGAAGCCATATTTGTTTATTTATACACAAACAAACTTTCAGAAACTTCTATAAGTTACAGCTTTGTTATTTTTTGTCTCAGGAAGCTGAAAAGTATCTTAAAATTTTACTGAGAGTCTCAGCTTTCCGACAGTATGTTCGGATTGACCGAAAAAAGTCGAATTCTGGAGATATATGTGCAAACGTAAAGTTATCTCTTGAAATTGCTTTGTAATGCGAACATTTGGTCTATATTTTTTAGCCTGTATTTATGTTTTCATAAAAAAAGGTGTAAAGTAGTTGAAAAAAGATTTTTTAGTGTTTACTTGAATGACGATTGTGTACTCTTTAGTTTAAAACTTGATTTAAGGTTATTTCGTTTTATAAACAATTTTTTGAATTTGATCATAAAAATTATTGTACAGTATTTTTTGTATTAAGTTTAAGTAAGTAAATACAATAATGTTTTGGTACTGGATTAAGTTATCTAGGTTTGTTTTTAATGTTTACCACAATTAATTTACATTTATCAAACTAACTTATTTACTAACTCAATCAACACAAAAAAATAATAAAAAAATTAATGAGTTACGTATATATTGAAAACAAACACAATATTATCCCCGGCGCGATGGTGCAGAGGTTTATAAACGGTCTGGCAATCGGAACGTCGTAAGTTCGAAGCCCGGAGCGTCGGGCAGTAATGTATTGGGCTCTGCTGTTCTTTGTAAATTTAACGGCCTTAATCAGGCTTTTTTGTTTCCAAGGTAGATTTTTTTATGTGTTTTACTAACGATCACTCCTGGTAACTGTACTTATGTGTTTAAGTTTACAGATAAATATAATTAACTTCTAGAATATTTAGTTGTTATAAAAATTTATTTACGTTCTTTTTTCTTAATGAAAAATTCAACTAACCACAAACTAGCTAACAAACTACGCAATTGCTTACTTTAACTTGTTTAACATGAAATATCTGAAACTACATTTATTCTATAATATGATAGTCCAGTATAATTAAGTAAAATGAACAAATACATAAAACAAATACCAGTTATTAACTTTCTAAAACTTTTAATTTTAAAAACGTGTTTGCATCCCCGATACATAGTAAACAAGCTCATAACAATAAATGCGATTAAATTTTATTTTTAAAATTTTCAAGTTAAAATTTTACATGACAACCCTGGTTTATAGTATTAATATAGTAGAAGCCATATTTGTTTATTTATACACAAACAAACTTTCAGAAACTTCTATAAGTTACAGCTTTGTTATTTTTTGTCTCAGGAAGCTGAAAAGTATCTTAAAATTTTACTGAGAGTCTCAGCTTTCCGACAGTATGTTCGGATTGACCGAAAAAAGTCGAATTCTGGAGATATATGTGCAAACGTAAAGTTATCTCTTGAAATTGCTTTGTAATGCGAACATTTGGTCTATATTTTTTAGCCTGTATTTATGTTTTCATAAAAAAAGGTGTAAAGTAGTTGAAAAAAGATTTTTTAGTGTTTACTTGAATGACGATTGTGTACTCTTTAGTTTAAAACTTGATTTAAGGTTATTTCGTTTTATAAACAATTTTTTGAATTTGATCATAAAAATTATTGTACAGTATTTTTTGTATTAAGTTTAAGTAAGTAAATACAATAATGTTTTGGTACTGGATTAAGTTATCTAGGTTTGTTTTTAATGTTTACCACAATTAATTTACATTTATCAAACTAACTTATTTACTAACTCAATCAACACAAAAAAATAATAAAAAAATTAATGAGTTACGTATATATTGAAAACAAACACAATATTATCCCCGGCGCGATGGTGCAGAGGTTTATAAACGGTCTGGCAATCGGAACGTCGTAAGTTCGAAGCCCGGAGCGTCGGGCAGTAATGTATTGGGCTCTGCTGTTCTTTGTAAATTTAACGGCCTTAATCAGGCTTTTTTGTTTCCAAGGTAGATTTTTTTATGTGTTTTACTAACGATCACTCCTGGTAACTGTACTTATGTGTTTAAGTTTACAGATAAATATAATTAACTTCTAGAATATTTAGTTGTTATAAAAATTTATTTACGTTCTTTTTTCTTAATGAAAAATTCAACTAACCACAAACTAGCTGACAAACTACGCAATTGCTTACTTTAACTTGTTTAACATGAAATATCTGAAACTACATTTATTCTATAATATGATAGTCCAGTATAATTAAGTAAAATGAACAAATACATAAAACAAATACCAGTTATTAACTTTCTAAAACTTTTAATTTTAAAAACGTGTTTGCATCCCCGATACATAGTAAACAAGCTCATAACAATAAATGCGATTAAATTTTATTTTTAAAATTTTCAAGTTAAAATTTTACATGACAACCCTGGTTTATAGTATTAATATAGTAGAAGCCATATTTGTTTATTTATACACAAACAAACTTTCAGAAACTTCTATAAGTTACAGCTTTGTTATTTTTTGTCTCAGGAAGCTGAAAAGTATCTTAAAATTTTACTGAGAGTCTCAGCTTTCCGACAGTATGTTCGGATTGACCGAAAAAAGTCGAATTCTGGAGATATATGTGCAAACGTAAAGTTATCTCTTGAAATTGCTTTGTAATGCGAACATTTGGTCTATATTTTTTAGCCTGTATTTATGTTTTCATAAAAAAAGGTGTAAAGTAGTTGAAAAAAGATTTTTTAGTGTTTACTTGAATGACGATTGTGTACTCTTTAGTTTAAAACTTGATTTAAGGTTATTTCGTTTTATAAACAATTTTTTGAATTTGATCATAAAAATTATTGTACAGTATTTTTTGTATTAAGTTTAAGTAAGTAAATACAATAATGTTTTGGTACTGGATTAAGTTATCTAGGTTTGTTTTTAATGTTTACCACAATTAATTTACATTTATCAAACTAACTTATTTACTAACTCAATCAACACAAAAAAATAATAAAAAAATTAATGAGTTACGTATATATTGAAAACAAACACAATATTATCCCCGGCGCGATGGTGCAGAGGTTTATAAACGGTCTGGCAATCGGAACGTCGTAAGTTCGAAGCCCGGAGCGTCGGGCAGTAATGTATTGGGCTCTGCTGTTCTTTGTAAATTTAACGGCCTTAATCAGGCTTTTTTGTTTCCAAGGTAGATTTTTTTATGTGTTTTACTAACGATCACTCCTGGTAACTGTACTTATGTGTTTAAGTTTACAGATAAATATAATTAACTTCTAGAATATTTAGTTGTTATAAAAATTTATTTACGTTCTTTTTTCTTAATGAAAAATTCAACTAACCACAAACTAGCTAACAAACTACGCAATTGCTTACTTTAACTTGTTTAACATGAAATATCTGAAACTACATTTATTCTATAATATGATAGTCCAGTATAATTAAGTAAAATGAACAAATACATAAAACAAATACCAGTTATTAACTTTCTAAAACTTTTAATTTTAAAAACGTGTTTGCATCCCCGATACATAGTAAACAAGCTCATAACAATAAATGCGATTAAATTTTATTTTTAAAATTTTCAAGTTAAAATTTTACATGACAACCCTGGTTTATAGTATTAATATAGTAGAAGCCATATTTGTTTATTTATACACAAACAAACTTTCAGAAACTTCTATAAGTTACAGCTTTGTTATTTTTTGTCTCAGGAAGCTGAAAAGTATCTTAAAATTTTACTGAGAGTCTCAGCTTTCCGACAGTATGTTCGGATTGACCGAAAAAAGTCGAATTCTGGAGATATATGTGCAAACGTAAAGTTATCTCTTGAAATTGCTTTGTAATGCGAACATTTGGTCTATATTTTTTAGCCTGTATTTATGTTTTCATAAAAAAAGGTGTAAAGTAGTTGAAAAAAGATTTTTTAGTGTTTACTTGAATGACGATTGTGTACTCTTTAGTTTAAAACTTGATTTAAGGTTATTTCGTTTTATAAACAATTTTTTGAATTTGATCATAAAAATTATTGTACAGTATTTTTTGTATTAAGTTTAAGTAAGTAAATACAATAATGTTTTGGTACTGGATTAAGTTATCTAGGTTTGTTTTTAATGTTTACCACAATTAATTTACATTTATCAAACTAACTTATTTACTAACTCAATCAACACAAAAAAATAATAAAAAAATTAATGAGTTACGTATATATTGAAAACAAACACAATATTATCCCCGGCGCGATGGTGCAGAGGTTTATAAACGGTCTGGCAATCGGAACGTCGTAAGTTCGAAGCCCGGAGCGTCGGGCAGTAATGTATTGGGCTCTGCTGTTCTTTGTAAATTTAACGGCCTTAATCAGGCTTTTTTGTTTCCAAGGTAGATTTTTTTATGTGTTTTACTAACGATCACTCCTGGTAACTGTACTTATGTGTTTAAGTTTACAGATAAATATAATTAACTTCTAGAATATTTAGTTGTTATAAAAATTTATTTACGTTCTTTTTTCTTAATGAAAAATTCAACTAACCACAAACTAGCTAACAAACTACGCAATTGCTTACTTTAACTTGTTTAACATGAAATATCTGAAACTACATTTATTCTATAATATGATAGTCCAGTATAATTAAGTAAAATGAACAAATACATAAAACAAATACCAGTTATTAACTTTCTAAAACTTTTAATTTTAAAAACGTGTTTGCATCCCCGATACATAGTAAACAAGCTCATAACAATAAATGCGATTAAATTTTATTTTTAAAATTTTCAAGTTAAAATTTTACATGACAACCCTGGTTTATAGTATTAATATAGTAGAAGCCATATTTGTTTATTTATACACAAACAAACTTTCAGAAACTTCTATAAGTTACAGCTTTGTTATTTTTTGTCTCAGGAAGCTGAAAAGTATCTTAAAATTTTACTGAGAGTCTCAGCTTTCCGACAGTATGTTCGGATTGACCGAAAAAAGTCGAATTCTGGAGATATATGTGCAAACGTAAAGTTATCTCTTGAAATTGCTTTGTAATGCGAACATTTGGTCTATATTTTTTAGCCTGTATTTATGTTTTCATAAAAAAAGGTGTAAAGTAGTTGAAAAAAGATTTTTTAGTGTTTACTTGAATGACGATTGTGTACTCTTTAGTTTAAAACTTGATTTAAGGTTATTTCGTTTTATAAACAATTTTTTGAATTTGATCATAAAAATTATTGTACAGTATTTTTTGTATTAAGTTTAAGTAAGTAAATACAATAATGTTTTGGTACTGGATTAAGTTATCTAGGTTTGTTTTTAATGTTTACCACAATTAATTTACATTTATCAAACTAACTTATTTACTAACTCAATCAACACAAAAAAATAATAAAAAAATTAATGAGTTACGTATATATTGAAAACAAACACAATATTATCCCCGGCGCGATGGTGCAGAGGTTTATAAACGGTCTGGCAATCGGAACGTCGTAAGTTCGAAGCCCGGAGCGTCGGGCAGTAATGTATTGGGCTCTGCTGTTCTTTGTAAATTTAACGGCCTTAATCAGGCTTTTTTGTTTCCAAGGTAGATTTTTTTATGTGTTTTACTAACGATCACTCCTGGTAACTGTACTTATGTGTTTAAGTTTACAGATAAATATAATTAACTTCTAGAATATTTAGTTGTTATAAAAATTTATTTACGTTCTTTTTTCTTAATGAAAAATTCAACTAACCACAAACTAGCTAACAAACTACGCAATTGCTTACTTTAACTTGTTTAACATGAAATATCTGAAACTACATTTATTCTATAATATGATAGTCCAGTATAATTAAGTAAAATGAACAAATACATAAAACAAATACCAGTTATTAACTTTCTAAAACTTTTAATTTTAAAAACGTGTTTGCATCCCCGATACATAGTAAACAAGCTCATAACAATAAATGCGATTAAATTTTATTTTTAAAATTTTCAAGTTAAAATTTTACATGACAACCCTGGTTTATAGTATTAATATAGTAGAAGCCATATTTGTTTATTTATACACAAACAAACTTTCAGAAACTTCTATAAGTTACAGCTTTGTTATTTTTTGTCTCAGGAAGCTGAAAAGTATCTTAAAATTTTACTGAGAGTCTCAGCTTTCCGACAGTATGTTCGGATTGACCGAAAAAAGTCGAATTCTGGAGATATATGTGCAAACGTAAAGTTATCTCTTGAAATTGCTTTGTAATGCGAACATTTGGTCTATATTTTTTAGCCTGTATTTATGTTTTCATAAAAAAAGGTGTAAAGTAGTTGAAAAAAGATTTTTTAGTGTTTACTTGAATGACGATTGTGTACTCTTTAGTTTAAAACTTGATTTAAGGTTATTTCGTTTTATAAACAATTTTTTGAATTTGATCATAAAAATTATTGTACAGTATTTTTTGTATTAAGTTTAAGTAAGTAAATACAATAATGTTTTGGTACTGGATTAAGTTATCTAGGTTTGTTTTTAATGTTTACCACAATTAATTTACATTTATCAAACTAACTTATTTACTAACTCAATCAACACAAAAAAATAATAAAAAAATTAATGAGTTACGTATATATTGAAAACAAACACAATATTATCCCCGGCGCGATGGTGCAGAGGTTTATAAACGGTCTGGCAATCGGAACGTCGTAAGTTCGAAGCCCGGAGCGTCGGGCAGTAATGTATTGGGCTCTGCTGTTCTTTGTAAATTTAACGGCCTTAATCAGGCTTTTTTGTTTCCAAGGTAGATTTTTTTATGTGTTTTACTAACGATCACTCCTGGTAACTGTACTTATGTGTTTAAGTTTACAGATAAATATAATTAACTTCTAGAATATTTAGTTGTTATAAAAATTTATTTACGTTCTTTTTTCTTAATGAAAAATTCAACTAACCACAAACTAGCTGACAAACTACGCAATTGCTTACTTTAACTTGTTTAACATGAAATATCTGAAACTACATTTATTCTATAATATGATAGTCCAGTATAATTAAGTAAAATGAACAAATACATAAAACAAATACCAGTTATTAACTTTCTAAAACTTTTAATTTTAAAAACGTGTTTGCATCCCCGATACATAGTAAACAAGCTCATAACAATAAATGCGATTAAATTTTATTTTTAAAATTTTCAAGTTAAAATTTTACATGACAACCCTGGTTTATAGTATTAATATAGTAGAAGCCATATTTGTTTATTTATACACAAACAAACTTTCAGAAACTTCTATAAGTTACAGCTTTGTTATTTTTTGTCTCAGGAAGCTGAAAAGTATCTTAAAATTTTACTGAGAGTCTCAGCTTTCCGACAGTATGTTCGGATTGACCGAAAAAAGTCGAATTCTGGAGATATATGTGCAAACGTAAAGTTATCTCTTGAAATTGCTTTGTAATGCGAACATTTGGTCTATATTTTTTAGCCTGTATTTATGTTTTCATAAAAAAAGGTGTAAAGTAGTTGAAAAAAGATTTTTTAGTGTTTACTTGAATGACGATTGTGTACTCTTTAGTTTAAAACTTGATTTAAGGTTATTTCGTTTTATAAACAATTTTTTGAATTTGATCATAAAAATTATTGTACAGTATTTTTTGTATTAAGTTTAAGTAAGTAAATACAATAATGTTTTGGTACTGGATTAAGTTATCTAGGTTTGTTTTTAATGTTTACCACAATTAATTTACATTTATCAAACTAACTTATTTACTAACTCAATCAACACAAAAAAATAATAAAAAAATTAATGAGTTACGTATATATTGAAAACAAACACAATATTATCCCCGGCGCGATGGTGCAGAGGTTTATAAACGGTCTGGCAATCGGAACGTCGTAAGTTCGAAGCCCGGAGCGTCGGGCAGTAATGTATTGGGCTCTGCTGTTCTTTGTAAATTTAACGGCCTTAATCAGGCTTTTTTGTTTCCAAGGTAGATTTTTTTATGTGTTTTACTAACGATCACTCCTGGTAACTGTACTTATGTGTTTAAGTTTACAGATAAATATAATTAACTTCTAGAATATTTAGTTGTTATAAAAATTTATTTACGTTCTTTTTTCTTAATGAAAAATTCAACTAACCACAAACTAGCTAACAAACTACGCAATTGCTTACTTTAACTTGTTTAACATGAAATATCTGAAACTACATTTATTCTATAATATGATAGTCCAGTATAATTAAGTAAAATGAACAAATACATAAAACAAATACCAGTTATTAACTTTCTAAAACTTTTAATTTTAAAAACGTGTTTGCATCCCCGATACATAGTAAACAAGCTCATAACAATAAATGCGATTAAATTTTATTTTTAAAATTTTCAAGTTAAAATTTTACATGACAACCCTGGTTTATAGTATTAATATAGTAGAAGCCATATTTGTTTATTTATACACAAACAAACTTTCAGAAACTTCTATAAGTTACAGCTTTGTTATTTTTTGTCTCAGGAAGCTGAAAAGTATCTTAAAATTTTACTGAGAGTCTCAGCTTTCCGACAGTATGTTCGGATTGACCGAAAAAAGTCGAATTCTGGAGATATATGTGCAAACGTAAAGTTATCTCTTGAAATTGCTTTGTAATGCGAACATTTGGTCTATATTTTTTAGCCTGTATTTATGTTTTCATAAAAAAAGGTGTAAAGTAGTTGAAAAAAGATTTTTTAGTGTTTACTTGAATGACGATTGTGTACTCTTTAGTTTAAAACTTGATTTAAGGTTATTTCGTTTTATAAACAATTTTTTGAATTTGATCATAAAAATTATTGTACAGTATTTTTTGTATTAAGTTTAAGTAAGTAAATACAATAATGTTTTGGTACTGGATTAAGTTATCTAGGTTTGTTTTTAATGTTTACCACAATTAATTTACATTTATCAAACTAACTTATTTACTAACTCAATCAACACAAAAAAATAATAAAAAAATTAATGAGTTACGTATATATTGAAAACAAACACAATATTATCCCCGGCGCGATGGTGCAGAGGTTTATAAACGGTCTGGCAATCGGAACGTCGTAAGTTCGAAGCCCGGAGCGTCGGGCAGTAATGTATTGGGCTCTGCTGTTCTTTGTAAATTTAACGGCCTTAATCAGGCTTTTTTGTTTCCAAGGTAGATTTTTTTATGTGTTTTACTAACGATCACTCCTGGTAACTGTACTTATGTGTTTAAGTTTACAGATAAATATAATTAACTTCTAGAATATTTAGTTGTTATAAAAATTTATTTACGTTCTTTTTTCTTAATGAAAAATTCAACTAACCACAAACTAGCTGACAAACTACGCAATTGCTTACTTTAACTTGTTTAACATGAAATATCTGAAACTACATTTATTCTATAATATGATAGTCCAGTATAATTAAGTAAAATGAACAAATACATAAAACAAATACCAGTTATTAACTTTCTAAAACTTTTAATTTTAAAAACGTGTTTGCATCCCCGATACATAGTAAACAAGCTCATAACAATAAATGCGATTAAATTTTATTTTTAAAATTTTCAAGTTAAAATTTTACATGACAACCCTGGTTTATAGTATTAATATAGTAGAAGCCATATTTGTTTATTTATACACAAACAAACTTTCAGAAACTTCTATAAGTTACAGCTTTGTTATTTTTTGTCTCAGGAAGCTGAAAAGTATCTTAAAATTTTACTGAGAGTCTCAGCTTTCCGACAGTATGTTCGGATTGACCGAAAAAAGTCGAATTCTGGAGATATATGTGCAAACGTAAAGTTATCTCTTGAAATTGCATTGTAATGCGAACATTTGGTCTATATTTTTTAGCCTGTATTTATGTTTTCATAAAAAAAGGTGTAAAGTAGTTGAAAAAAGATTTTTTAGTGTTTACTTAAATGACGATTGTGTACTCTTTAGTTTAAAACTTGATTTAAGGTTATTTCGTTTTAGAAACAGTTTGTTAAATTTGATCATAAAAAGTATTGTACAGTATTTTTTGTATTAAGTTTAAGTAAGTAAATACAATAATGTTTCTGTACTTGATTATATTATCTAGGTTTGTTTTTAATGTTTACCACAATTAATTTACATTTATCAAACTAACTTATTTACTAACTTAATCAACACAAAAAATAATAAACAAATTAATCAGTTACGTATATATTGAAAACAAACACAATATTTTCCCCGGCGCGATGGTGCAGAGGTTTATAAACGGTCTGGCAATCGGAACGTCGTAAGATCGAAGCCCGGAGCGTCGGGCAATAATGTATTGGGCTCTGCTGTTCTTTGTAAATTTAACGGCCTTAATCAGGCTTTTTTGTTTCCAAGGTAACTTTTTTTATGTGTTTTACTAACGATCACTCCTGGTAACTGTACTTATGTGTTAAAGTTTACAGATAAGTATAATAAACTTCTAGAATATTTAGTTGTTATAAAAATTTATTTATGTTCTTTTTTCTTAATGAAAAATTCAACCAACCACAAACTAGCTGACAAACTACGCAATTGCTTACTTTAACTTGTTTAACATGAAATATCTGAAACTACATTTATTCTATAATATGATAGTCCAGTATATTTAAGTAAAATGAACAAATACATAAAACAAATACCAGTTATTAACTTTCTAAAACTTTTAATTTTAAAAACGTGTTTGCATCCCCGATACATAGTAAACAAGCTCATAACAATAAATGCGATTAAATTTTATTTTTAAAATTTTCAAGCCAAAATTTTACATGACAACCCTGGTTTATAGTATTAATATATTAGAAGCCATAATTGTTTATTTATACACAAACAAACTTTCAGAAACTTCTATAAGTTACAGCTTTGTTATTTTTTGTCTCAGGAAGCTGAAAAGTATCTTAAAATTTTACTGAGAGTCTCAGCTTTCCGACAGTATGTTCGGATTGACCGAAAAAAGTCGAATTCTGGAGATATATGTGCAAACGTAAAGTTATCTCTTGAAATTGCTTTGTAATGCGAACATTTGGTCTATATTTTTTAGCCTGTATTTATGTTTTCATAAAAAAAGGTGTAAAGTAGTTGAAAAAAAATTTTTTAGTGTTTACTTGAATGACGATTGTGTACTCTTTAGTTTAAAACTTGATTTAAGGTTATTTCGTTTTAGAAACAATTTTTTGAATTTGATCATAAAAAGTATTGTACAGTATTTTATGTATTAAGTTTAAGTAAGTAAATACAATAATGTTTTGGTACTGGATTAAGTTATCTAGGTTTGTTTTTAATGTTTACCACAATTAATTTACATTTATCAATCTAACTTATTTACTAACTTAATCAACACAAAAAAATAATAAACAAATTAATGAGTTACGTATATATTGAAAACAAACACAATATTATCCCCGGCGCGATGGTGCAGAGGTTTATAAACGGTCTGGCAATCGGAACGTCGTAAGTTCGAAGCCCGGAGCGTCGGGCAGTAATGTATTGGGCTCTGCTGTTCTTTGTAAATTTAACGGCCTTAATCAGGCTTTTTTGTTTCCAAGGTAGATTTTTTTATGTGTTTTACTAACGATCACTCCTGGTAACTGTACTTATGTGTTTAAGTTTACAGATAAATATAATTAACTTCTAGAATATTTAGTTGTTATAAAAATTTATTTACGTTCTTTTTTCTTAATGAAAAATTCAACTAACCACAAACTAGCTGACAAACTACGCAATTGCTTACTTTAACTTGTTTAACATGAAATATCTGAAACTACATTTATTCTATAATATGATAGTCCAGTATAATTAAGTAAAATGAACAAATACATAAAACAAATACCAGTTATTAACTTTCTAAAACTTTTAATTTTAAAAACGTGTTTGCATCCCCGATACATAGTAAACAAGCTCATAACAATAAATGAGATTAAATTTTATTTTTAAAATTTTCAAGTTAAAATTTTACATGACAACCCTGGTTTATAGTATTAATATAGTAGAAGCCATATTTGTTTATTTATACACAAACAAACTTTCAGAAACTTCTATAAGTTACAGCTTTGTTATTTTTTGTCTCAGGAAGCTGAAAAGTATCTTAAAATTTTACTGAGAGTCTCAGCTTTCCGACAGTATGTTCGGATTGACCGAAAAAAAGTCGAATTCTGGAGATATATGTGCAAACGTAAAGTTATCTCTTGAAATTGCTTTGTAATGCGAACATTTGGTCTATATTTTTTAGCCTGTATTTATGTTTTCATAAAAAAAGGTGTAAAGTAGTTGAAAAAAGATTTTTTAGTGTTTACTTGAATGACGATTGTGTACTCTTTAGTTTAAAACTTGATTTAAGGTTATTTCGTTTTATAAACAATTTTTTGAATTTGATCATAAAAATTATTGTACAGTATTTTTTGTATTAAGTTTAAGTAAGTAAATACAATAATGTTTTGGTACTGGATTAAGTTATCTAGGTTTGTTTTTAATGTTTACCACAATTAATTTATATTTATCAAACTAACTTATTTACTAACTCAATCAACACAAAAAAATAATAAACAAATTAATGAGTTACGTATATATTGAAAACAAACACAATATTATCCCCGGCGCGATGGTGCAGAGGTTTATAAACGGTCTGGCAATCGGAACGTCGTAAGATCGAAGCCCGGAGCGTCGGGCAATAATGTATTGGGCTCTGCTGTTCTTTGTAAATTTAACGGCCTTAATCAGGCTTTTTTGTTTCCAAGGTAGATTTTTTTATGTGTTTTACTAACGATCACTCCTGGTAACTGTACTTATGTGTTTAAGTTTACAGATAAATATAATTAACTTCTAGAATATTTAGTTGTTATAAAAATTTATTTACGTTCTTTTTTCTTAATGAAAAATTCAACTAACCACAAACTAGCTGACAAACTACGCAATTGCTTACTTTAACTTGTTTAACATGAAATATCTGAAACTACATTTATTCTATAGTATGATAGTCCAGTATAATTAAGTAAAATGAACAAATACATAAAACAAATACCAGTTATTAACTTTCTAAAACTTTTAATTTTAAAAACGTGTTTGCATCCCCGATACATAGTAAACAAGCTCATAACAATAATTGCGATTAAATTTTATTTTTAAAATTTTCAAGTTAAAATTTTACATGACAACCCTGGTTTATAGTATTAATATAGTAGAAGCCATATTTGTTTATTTATACACAAACAAACTTTCAGAAACTTCTATAAGTTACAGCTTTGTTATTTTTTGTCTCAGGAAGCTGAAAAGTATCTTAAAATTTTACTGAGAGTCTCAGCTTTCCGACAGTATGTTCGGATTAACCGAAAAAAGTCGAATTCTGGAGATATATGTGCAAACGTAAAGTTATCTCTTGAAATTGCATTGTAATGCGAACATTTGGTCTATATTTTTTAGCCTGTATTTATGTTTTCATAAAAAAAGGTGTAAAGTAGTTGAAAAAAGATTTTTTAGTGTTTACTTAAATGACGATTGTGTACTCTTTAGTTTAAAACTTGATTTAAGGTTATTTCGTTTTAGAAACAGTTTGTTAAATTTGATCATAAAAAGTATTGTACAGTATTTTTTGTATTAAGTTTAAGTAAGTAAATACAATAATGTTTCTGTACTTGATTATATTATCTAGGTTTGTTTTTAATGTTTACCACAATTAATTTACATTTATCAAACTAACTTATTTACTAACTTAATCAACACAAAAAATAATAAACAAATTAATCAGTTACGTATATATTGAAAACAAACACAATATTTTCCCCGGCGCGATGGTGCAGAGGTTTATAAACGGTCTGGCAATCGGAACGTCGTAAGATCGAAGCCCGGAGCGTCGGGCAATAATGTATTGGGCTCTGCTGTTCTTTGTAAATTTAACGGCCTTAATCAGGCTTTTTTGTTTCCAAGGTAACTTTTTTTATGTGTTTTACTAACGATCACTCCTGGTAACTGTACTTATGTGTTAAAGTTTACAGATAAGTATAATAAACTTCTAGAATATTTAGTTGTTATAAAAATTTATTTATGTTCTTTTTTCTTAATGAAAAATTCAACCAACCACAAACTAGCTGACAAACTACGCAATTGCTTACTTTAACTTGTTTAACATGAAATATCTGAAACTACATTTATTCTATAATATGATAGTCCAGTATATTTAAGTAAAATGAACAAATACATAAAACAAATACCTGTTATTAACTTTCTAAAACTTTTAATTTTAAAAACGTGTTTGCATCCCCGATACATAGTAAACAAGCTCATAACAATGAAAGCGATTAATTTTTTATTTTTAAACTTTCAAGTTAAAATTTTACATGACAACCCTGGTTTATAGTATTAATATAGTAGAAGCCATATTTGTTTATTTATACACAAACAAACTTTCAGAAACTTCTATAAGTTACAGCTTTGTTATTTTTTGTCTCAGGAAGCTGAAAAGTATCTTAAAATTTTACTGAGAGTCTCAGCTTTCCGACAGTATGTTCGGATTGATCGAAAAAAGTCGAATTCTGGAGATATATGTGCAAACGTAAAGTTATCTCTTGAAATTGCATTGTAATGCGAACATTTGGTCTATATTTTTTAGCCTGTATTTATGTTTTCATAAAAAAAGGTGTAAAGTAGTTGAAAAAAGATTTTTTAGTGTTTACTTAAATGACGATTGTGTACTCTTTAGTTTAAAACTTGATTTAAGGTTATTTCGTTTTAGAAACAGTTTTATAAATTTATCATAAAATGTATTGTACAGTATTTTTTGTATTAAGTTTAAGTAAGTAAATACAATAATGTTTCTGTACTTGATTATATTATCTAGGTTTGTTTTTAATGTTTACCACAATTAATTTACATTTATCAAACTAACTTATTTACTAACTTAATCAACACAAAAAATAATAAACAAATTAATCAGTTACGTATATATTGAAAACAAACACAATATTTTCCCCGGCGCGATGGTGCAGAGGTTTATAAACGGTCTGGCAATCGGAACGTCGTAAGATCGAAGCCCGGAGCGTCGGGCAATAATGTATTGGGCTCTGCTGTTCTTTGTAAATTTAACGGCCTTAATCAGGCTTTTTTGTTTCCAAGGTAACTTTTTTTATGTGTTTTACTAACGATCACTCCTGGTAACTGTACTTATGTGTTAAAGTTTACAGATAAGTATAATAAACTTCTAGAATATTTAGTTGTTATAAAAATTTATTTATGTTCTTTTTTCTTAATGAAAAATTCAACCAACCACAAACTAGCTGACAAACTACGCAATTGCTTACTTTAACTTGTTTAACATGAAATATCTGAAACTACATTTATTCTATAATATGATAGTCCAGTATATTTAAGTAAAATGAACAAATACATAAAACAAATACCTGTTATTAACTTTCTAAAACTTTTAATTTTAAAAACGTGTTTGCATCCCCGATACATAGTAAACAAGCTCATAACAATGAAAGCGATTAATTTTTTATTTTTAAACTTTCAAGTTAAAATTTTACATGACAACCCTGGTTTATAGTATTAATATAGTAGAAGCCATATTTGTTTATTTATACACAAACAAACTTTCAGAAACTTCTATAAGTTACAGCTTTGTTATTTTTTGTCTCAGGAAGCTGAAAAGTATCTTAAAATTTTACTGAGAGTCTCAGCTTTCCGACAGTATGTTCGGATTGATCGAAAAAAGTCGAATTCTGGAGATATATGTGCAAACGTAAAGTTATCTCTTGAAATTGCATTGTAATGCGAACATTTGGTCTATATTTTTTAGCCTGTATTTATGTTTTCATAAAAAAAGGTGTAAAGTAGTTGAAAAAAGATTTTTTAGTGTTTACTTAAATGACGATTGTGTACTCTTTAGTTTAAAACTTGATTTAAGGTTATTTCGTTTTAGAAACAGTTTTATAAATTTATCATAAAATGTATTGTACAGTATTTTTTGTATTAAGTTTAAGTAAGTAAATACAATAATGTTTCTGTACTTGATTATATTATCTAGGTTTGTTTTTAATGTTTACCACAATTAATTTACATTTATCAAACTAACTTATTTACTAACTTAATCAACACAAAAAATAATAAACAAATTAATCAGTTACGTATATATTGAAAACAAACACAATATTTTCCCCGGCGCGATGGTGCAGAGGTTTATAAACGGTCTGGCAATCGGAACGTCGTAAGATCGAAGCCCGGAGCGTCGGGCAATAATGTATTGGGCTCTGCTGTTCTTTGTAAATTTAACGGCCTTAATCAGGCTTTTTTGTTTCCAAGGTAACTTTTTTTATGTGTTTTACTAACGATCACTCCTGGTAACTGTACTTATGTGTTAAAGTTTACAGATAAGTATAATAAACTTCTAGAATATTTAGTTGTTATAAAAATTTATTTATGTTCTTTTTTCTTAATGAAAAATTCAACCAACCACAAACTAGCTGACAAACTACGCAATTGCTTACTTTAACTTGTTTAACATGAAATATCTGAAACTACATTTATTCTATAATATGATAGTCCAGTATATTTAAGTAAAATGAACAAATACATAAAACAAATACCTGTTATTAACTTTCTAAAACTTTTAATTTTAAAAACGTGTTTGCATCCCCGATACATAGTAAACAAGCTCATAACAATGAAAGCGATTAATTTTTTATTTTTAAACTTTCAAGTTAAAATTTTACATGACAACCCTGGTTTATAGTATTAATATAGTAGAAGCCATATTTGTTTATTTATACACAAACAAACTTTCAGAAACTTCTATAAGTTACAGCTTTGTTATTTTTTGTCTCAGGAAGCTGAAAAGTATCTTAAAATTTTACTGAGAGTCTCAGCTTTCCGACAGTATGTTCGGATTGATCGAAAAAAGTCGAATTCTGGAGATATATGTGCAAACGTAAAGTTATCTCTTGAAATTGCATTGTAATGCGAACATTTGGTCTATATTTTTTAGCCTGTATTTATGTTTTCATAAAAAAAGGTGTAAAGTAGTTGAAAAAAGATTTTTTAGTGTTTACTTAAATGACGATTGTGTACTCTTTAGTTTAAAACTTGATTTAAGGTTATTTCGTTTTAGAAACAGTTTTATAAATTTATCATAAAATGTATTGTACAGTATTTTTTGTATTAAGTTTAAGTAAGTAAATACAATAATGTTTCTGTACTTGATTATATTATCTAGGTTTGTTTTTAATGTTTACCACAATTAATTTACATTTATCAAACTAACTTATTTACTAACTTAATCAACACAAAAAATAATAAACAAATTAATCAGTTACGTATATATTGAAAACAAACACAATATTTTCCCCGGCGCGATGGTGCAGAGGTTTATAAACGGTCTGGCAATCGGAACGTCGTAAGATCGAAGCCCGGAGCGTCGGGCAATAATGTATTGGGCTCTGCTGTTCTTTGTAAATTTAACGGCCTTAATCAGGCTTTTTTGTTTCCAAGGTAACTTTTTTTATGTGTTTTACTAACGATCACTCCTGGTAACTGTACTTATGTGTTAAAGTTTACAGATAAGTATAATAAACTTCTAGAATATTTAGTTGTTATAAAAATTTATTTATGTTCTTTTTTCTTAATGAAAAATTCAACCAACCACAAACTAGCTGACAAACTACGCAATTGCTTACTTTAACTTGTTTAACATGAAATATCTGAAACTACATTTATTCTATAATATGATAGTCCAGTATATTTAAGTAAAATGAACAAATACATAAAACAAATACCTGTTATTAACTTTCTAAAACTTTTAATTTTAAAAACGTGTTTGCATCCCCGATACATAGTAAACAAGCTCATAACAATGAAAGCGATTAATTTTTTTTTTTTAAACTTTCAAGTTAAAATTTTACATGACAACCCTGGTTTATAGTATTAATATAGTAGAAGCCATATTTGTTTATTTATACACAAACAAACTTTCAGAAACTTCTATAAGTTACAGCTTTGTTATTTTTTGTCTCAGGAAGCTGAAAAGTATCTTAAAATTTTACTGAGAGTCTCAGCTTTCCGACAGTATGTTCGGATTGACCGAAAAAAGTCGAATTCTGGAGATATATGTGCAAACGTAAAGTTATCTCTTGAAATTGCATTGTAATGCGAACATTTGGTCTATATTTTTTAGCCTGTATTTATGTTTTCATAAAAAAAGGTGTAAAGTAGTTGAAAAAAGATTTTTTAGTGTTTACTTAAATGACGATTGTGTACTCTTTAGTTTAAAACTTGATTTAAGGTTATTTCGTTTTAGAAACAGTTTGTTAAATTTGATCATAAAAAGTATTGTACAGTATTTTTTGTATTAAGTTTAAATAAGTAAATACAATAATGTTTCTGTACTTGATTATATTATCTAGGTTTGTTTTTAATGTTTACCACAATTAATTTACATTTATCAAACTAACTTATTTACTAACTTAATCAACACAAAAAATAATAAACAAATTAATCAGTTACGTATATATTGAAAACAAACACAATATTATCCCCGGCGCGATGGTGCAGAGGTTTATAAACGGTCTGGCAATCGGAACGTCGTAAGATCGAAGCCCGGAGCGTCGGGCAATAATGTATTGGGCTCTGCTGTTCTTTGTAAATTTAACGGCCTTAATCAGGCTTTTTTGTTTCCAAGGTAACTTTTTTTATGTGTTTTACTAACGATCACTCCTGGTAACTGTACTTATGTGTTAAAGTTTACAGATAAGTATAATAAACTTCTAGAATATTTAGTTGTTATAAAAATTTATTTATGTTCTTTTTTCTTAATGAAAAATTCAACCAACCACAAACTAGCTGACAAACTACGCAATTGCTTACTTTAACTTGTTTAACATGAAATATCTGAAACTACATTTATTCTATAATATGATAGTCCAGTATATTTAAGTAAAATGAACAAATACATAAAACAAATACCTGTTATTAACTTTCTAAAACTTTTAATTTTAAAAACGTGTTTGCATCCCCGATACATAGTAAACAAGCTCATAACAATGAAAGCGATTAATTTTTTATTTTTAAACTTTCAAGTTAAAATTTTACATGACAACCCTGGTTTATAGTATTAATATAGTAGAAGCCATATTTGTTTATTTATACACAAACAAACTTTCAGAAACTTCTATAAGTTACAGCTTTGTTATTTTTTGTCTCAGGAAGCTGAAAAGTATCTTAAAATTTTACTGAGAGTCTCAGCTTTCCGACAGTATGTTCGGATTGATCGAAAAAAGTCGAATTCTGGAGATATATGTGCAAACGTAAAGTTATCTCTTGAAATTGCATTGTAATGCGAACATTTGGTCTATATTTTTTAGCCTGTATTTATGTTTTCATAAAAAAAGGTGTAAAGTAGTTGAAAAAAGATTTTTTAGTGTTTACTTAAATGACGATTGTGTACTCTTTAGTTTAAAACTTGATTTAAGGTTATTTCGTTTTAGAAACAGTTTTATAAATTTATCATAAAATGTATTGTACAGTATTTTTTGTATTAAGTTTAAGTAAGTAAATACAATAATGTTTCTGTACTTGATTATATTATCTAGGTTTGTTTTTAATGTTTACCACAATTAATTTACATTTATCAAACTAACTTATTTACTAACTTAATCAACACAAAAAATAATAAACAAATTAATCAGTTACGTATATATTGAAAACAAACACAATATTTTCCCCGGCGCGATGGTGCAGAGGTTTATAAACGGTCTGGCAATCGGAACGTCGTAAGATCGAAGCCCGGAGCGTCGGGCAATAATGTATTGGGCTCTGCTGTTCTTTGTAAATTTAACGGCCTTAATCAGGCTTTTTTGTTTCCAAGGTAACTTTTTTTATGTGTTTTACTAACGATCACTCCTGGTAACTGTACTTATGTGTTAAAGTTTACAGATAAGTATAATAAACTTCTAGAATATTTAGTTGTTATAAAAATTTATTTATGTTCTTTTTTCTTAATGAAAAATTCAACCAACCACAAACTAGCTGACAAACTACGCAATTGCTTACTTTAACTTGTTTAACATGAAATATCTGAAACTACATTTATTCTATAATATGATAGTCCAGTATATTTAAGTAAAATGAACAAATACATAAAACAAATACCTGTTATTAACTTTCTAAAACTTTTAATTTTAAAAACGTGTTTGCATCCCCGATACATAGTAAACAAGCTCATAACAATGAAAGCGATTAATTTTTTTTTTTTAAACTTTCAAGTTAAAATTTTACATGACAACCCTGGTTTATAGTATTAATATAGTAGAAGCCATATTTGTTTATTTATACACAAACAAACTTTCAGAAACTTCTATAAGTTACAGCTTTGTTATTTTTTGTCTCAGGAAGCTGAAAAGTATCTTAAAATTTTACTGAGAGTCTCAGCTTTCCGACAGTATGTTCGGATTGACCGAAAAAAGTCGAATTCTGGAGATATATGTGCAAACGTAAAGTTATCTCTTGAAATTGCATTGTAATGCGAACATTTGGTCTATATTTTTTAGCCTGTATTTATGTTTTCATAAAAAAAGGTGTAAAGTAGTTGAAAAAAGATTTTTTAGTGTTTACTTAAATGACGATTGTGTACTCTTTAGTTTAAAACTTGATTTAAGGTTATTTCGTTTTAGAAACAGTTTGTTAAATTTGATCATAAAAAGTATTGTACAGTATTTTTTGTATTAAGTTTAAATAAGTAAATACAATAATGTTTCTGTACTTGATTATATTATCTAGGTTTGTTTTTAATGTTTACCACAATTAATTTACATTTATCAAACTAACTTATTTACTAACTTAATCAACACAAAAAATAATAAACAAATTAATCAGTTACGTATATATTGAAAACAAACACAATATTATCCCCGGCGCGATGGTGCAGAGGTTTATAAACGGTCTGGCAATCGGAACGTCGTAAGATCGAAGCCCGGAGCGTCGGGCAATAATGTATTGGGCTCTGCTGTTCTTTGTAAATTTAACGGCCTTAATCAGGCTTTTTTGTTTCCAAGGTAACTTTTTTTATGTGTTTTACTAACGATCACTCCTGGTAACTGTACTTATGTGTTAAAGTTTACAGATAAGTATAATAAACTTCTAGAATATTTAGTTGTTATAAAAATTTATTTATGTTCTTTTTTCTTAATGAAAAATTCAACCAACCACAAACTAGCTGACAAACTACGCAATTGCTTACTTTAACTTGTTTAACATGAAATATCTGAAACTACATTTATTCTATAATATGATAGTCCAGTATATTTAAGTAAAATGAACAAATACATAAAACAAATACCTGTTATTAACTTTCTAAAACTTTTAATTTTAAAAACGTGTTTGCATCCCCGATACATAGTAAACAAGCTCATAACAATGAAAGCGATTAATTTTTTTTTTTTAAACTTTCAAGTTAAAATTTTACATGACAACCCTGGTTTATAGTATTAATATAGTAGAAGCCATATTTGTTTATTTATACACAAACAAACTTTCAGAAACTTCTATAAGTTACAGCTTTGTTATTTTTTGTCTCAGGAAGCTGAAAAGTATCTTAAAATTTTACTGAGAGTCTCAGCTTTCCGACAGTATGTTCGGATTGACCGAAAAAAGTCGAATTCTGGAGATATATGTGCAAACGTAAAGTTATCTCTTGAAATTGCATTGTAATGCGAACATTTGGTCTATATTTTTTAGCCTGTATTTATGTTTTCATAAAAAAAGGTGTAAAGTAGTTGAAAAAAGATTTTTTAGTGTTTACTTAAATGACGATTGTGTACTCTTTAGTTTAAAACTTGATTTAAGGTTATTTCGTTTTAGAAACAGTTTGTTAAATTTGATCATAAAAAGTATTGTACAGTATTTTTTGTATTAAGTTTAAATAAGTAAATACAATAATGTTTCTGTACTTGATTATATTATCTAGGTTTGTTTTTAATGTTTACCACAATTAATTTACATTTATCAAACTAACTTATTTACTAACTTAATCAACACAAAAAATAATAAACAAATTAATCAGTTACGTATATATTGAAAACAAACACAATATTATCCCCGGCGCGATGGTGCAGAGGTTTATAAACGGTCTGGCAATCGGAACGTCGTAAGATCGAAGCCCGGAGCGTCGGGCAATAATGTATTGGGCTCTGCTGTTCTTTGTAAATTTAACGGCCTTAATCAGGCTTTTTTGTTTCCAAGGTAACTTTTTTTATGTGTTTTACTAACGATCACTCCTGGTAACTGTACTTATGTGTTAAAGTTTACAGATAAGTATAATAAACTTCTAGAATATTTAGTTGTTATAAAAATTTATTTATGTTCTTTTTTCTTAATGAAAAATTCAACCAACCACAAACTAGCTGACAAACTACGCAATTGCTTACTTTAACTTGTTTAACATGAAATATCTGAAACTACATTTATTCTATAATATGATAGTCCAGTATATTTAAGTAAAATGAACAAATACATAAAACAAATACCTGTTATTAACTTTCTAAAACTTTTAATTTTAAAAACGTGTTTGCATCCCCGATACATAGTAAACAAGCTCATAACAATGAAAGCGATTAATTTTTTATTTTTAAACTTTCAAGTTAAAATTTTACATGACAACCCTGGTTTATAGTATTAATATAGTAGAAGCCATATTTGTTTATTTATACACAAACAAACTTTCAGAAACTTCTATAAGTTACAGCTTTGTTATTTTTTGTCTCAGGAAGCTGAAAAGTATCTTAAAATTTTACTGAGAGTCTCAGCTTTCCGACAGTATGTTCGGATTGATCGAAAAAAGTCGAATTCTGGAGATATATGTGCAAACGTAAAGTTATCTCTTGAAATTGCATTGTAATGCGAACATTTGGTCTATATTTTTTAGCCTGTATTTATGTTTTCATAAAAAAAGGTGTAAAGTAGTTGAAAAAAGATTTTTTAGTGTTTACTTAAATGACGATTGTGTACTCTTTAGTTTAAAACTTGATTTAAGGTTATTTCGTTTTAGAAACAGTTTTATAAATTTATCATAAAATGTATTGTACAGTATTTTTTGTATTAAGTTTAAGTAAGTAAATACAATAATGTTTCTGTACTTGATTATATTATCTAGGTTTGTTTTTAATGTTTACCACAATTAATTTACATTTATCAAACTAACTTATTTACTAACTTAATCAACACAAAAAATAATAAACAAATTAATCAGTTACGTATATATTGAAAACAAACACAATATTTTCCCCGGCGCGATGGTGCAGAGGTTTATAAACGGTCTGGCAATCGGAACGTCGTAAGATCGAAGCCCGGAGCGTCGGGCAATAATGTATTGGGCTCTGCTGTTCTTTGTAAATTTAACGGCCTTAATCAGGCTTTTTTGTTTCCAAGGTAACTTTTTTTATGTGTTTTACTAACGATCACTCCTGGTAACTGTACTTATGTGTTAAAGTTTACAGATAAGTATAATAAACTTCTAGAATATTTAGTTGTTATAAAAATTTATTTATGTTCTTTTTTCTTAATGAAAAATTCAACCAACCACAAACTAGCTGACAAACTACGCAATTGCTTACTTTAACTTGTTTAACATGAAATATCTGAAACTACATTTATTCTATAATATGATAGTCCAGTATATTTAAGTAAAATGAACAAATACATAAAACAAATACCTGTTATTAACTTTCTAAAACTTTTAATTTTAAAAACGTGTTTGCATCCCCGATACATAGTAAACAAGCTCATAACAATGAAAGCGATTAATTTTTTTTTTTTAAACTTTCAAGTTAAAATTTTACATGACAACCCTGGTTTATAGTATTAATATAGTAGAAGCCATATTTGTTTATTTATACACAAACAAACTTTCAGAAACTTCTATAAGTTACAGCTTTGTTATTTTTTGTCTCAGGAAGCTGAAAAGTATCTTAAAATTTTACTGAGAGTCTCAGCTTTCCGACAGTATGTTCGGATTGACCGAAAAAAGTCGAATTCTGGAGATATATGTGCAAACGTAAAGTTATCTCTTGAAATTGCATTGTAATGCGAACATTTGGTCTATATTTTTTAGCCTGTATTTATGTTTTCATAAAAAAAGGTGTAAAGTAGTTGAAAAAAGATTTTTTAGTGTTTACTTAAATGACGATTGTGTACTCTTTAGTTTAAAACTTGATTTAAGGTTATTTCGTTTTAGAAACAGTTTGTTAAATTTGATCATAAAAAGTATTGTACAGTATTTTTTGTATTAAGTTTAAATAAGTAAATACAATAATGTTTCTGTACTTGATTATATTATCTAGGTTTGTTTTTAATGTTTACCACAATTAATTTACATTTATCAAACTAACTTATTTACTAACTTAATCAACACAAAAAATAATAAACAAATTAATCAGTTACGTATATATTGAAAACAAACACAATATTATCCCCGGCGCGATGGTGCAGAGGTTTATAAACGGTCTGGCAATCGGAACGTCGTAAGATCGAAGCCCGGAGCGTCGGGCAATAATGTATTGGGCTCTGCTGTTCTTTGTAAATTTAACGGCCTTAATCAGGCTTTTTTGTTTCCAAGGTAACTTTTTTTATGTGTTTTACTAACGATCACTCCTGGTAACTGTACTTATGTGTTAAAGTTTACAGATAAGTATAATAAACTTCTAGAATATTTAGTTGTTATAAAAATTTATTTATGTTCTTTTTTCTTAATGAAAAATTCAACCAACCACAAACTAGCTGACAAACTACGCAATTGCTTACTTTAACTTGTTTAACATGAAATATCTGAAACTACATTTATTCTATAATATGATAGTCCAGTATATTTAAGTAAAATGAACAAATACATAAAACAAATACCTGTTATTAACTTTCTAAAACTTTTAATTTTAAAAACGTGTTTGCATCCCCGATACATAGTAAACAAGCTCATAACAATGAAAGCGATTAATTTTTTATTTTTAAACTTTCAAGTTAAAATTTTACATGACAACCCTGGTTTATAGTATTAATATAGTAGAAGCCATATTTGTTTATTTATACACAAACAAACTTTCAGAAACTTCTATAAGTTACAGCTTTGTTATTTTTTGTCTCAGGAAGCTGAAAAGTATCTTAAAATTTTACTGAGAGTCTCAGCTTTCCGACAGTATGTTCGGATTGATCGAAAAAAGTCGAATTCTGGAGATATATGTGCAAACGTAAAGTTATCTCTTGAAATTGCATTGTAATGCGAACATTTGGTCTATATTTTTTAGCCTGTATTTATGTTTTCATAAAAAAAGGTGTAAAGTAGTTGAAAAAAGATTTTTTAGTGTTTACTTAAATGACGATTGTGTACTCTTTAGTTTAAAACTTGATTTAAGGTTATTTCGTTTTAGAAACAGTTTGTTAAATTTGATCATAAAATGTATTGTACAGTATTTTTTGTATTAAGTTTAAGTAAGTAAATACAATAATGTTTCTGTACTTGATTATATTATCTAGGTTTGTTTTTAATGTTTACCACAATTAATTTACATTTATCAAACTAACTTATTTACTAACTTAATCAACACAAAAAATAATAAACAAATTAATCAGTTACGTATATATTGAAAACAAACACAATATTATCCCCGGCGCGATGGTGCAGAGGTTTATAAACGGTCTGGCAATCGGAACGTCGTAAGATCGAAGCCCGGAGCGTCGGGCAATAATGTATTGGGCTCTGCTGTTCTTTGTAAATTTAACGGCCTTAATCAGGCTTTTTTGTTTCCAAGGTAACTTTTTTTATGTGTTTTACTAACGATCACTCCTGGTAACTGTACTTATGTGTTAAAGTTTACAGATAAGTATAATAAACTTCTAGAATATTTAGTTGTTATAAAAATTTATTTATGTTCTTTTTTCTTAATGAAAAATTCAACCAACCACAAACTAGCTGACAAACTACGCAATTGCTTACTTTAACTTGTTTAACATGAAATATCTGAAACTACATTTATTCTATAATATGATAGTCCAGTATATTTAAGTAAAATGAACAAATACATAAAACAAATACCTGTTATTAACTTTCTAAAACTTTTAATTTTAAAAACGTGTTTGCATCCCCGATACATAGTAAACAAGCTCATAACAATGAAAGCGATTAATTTTTTATTTTTAAACTTTCAAGTTAAAATTTTACATGACAACCCTGGTTTATAGTATTAATATAGTAGAAGCCATATTTGTTTATTTATACACAAACAAACTTTCAGAAACTTCTATAAGTTACAGCTTTGTTATTTTTTGTCTCAGGAAGCTGAAAAGTATCTTAAAATTTTACTGAGAGTCTCAGCTTTCCGACAGTATGTTCGGATTGATCGAAAAAAGTCGAATTCTGGAGATATATGTGCAAACGTAAAGTTATCTCTTGAAATTGCATTGTAATGCGAACATTTGGTCTATATTTTTTAGCCTGTATTTATGTTTTCATAAAAAAAGGTGTAAAGTAGTTGAAAAAAGATTTTTTAGTGTTTACTTAAATGACGATTGTGTACTCTTTAGTTTAAAACTTGATTTAAGGTTATTTCGTTTTAGAAACAGTTTGTTAAATTTGATCATAAAAAGTATTGTACAGTATTTTTTGTATTAAGTTTAAGTAAGTAAATACAATAATGTTTCTGTACTTGATTATATTATCTAGGTTTGTTTTTAATGTTTACCACAATTAATTTACATTTATCAAACTAACTTATTTACTAACTTAATCAACACAAAAAATAATAAACAAATTAATCAGTTACGTATATATTGAAAACAAACACAATATTATCCCCGGCGCGATGGTGCAGAGGTTTATAAACGGTCTGGCAATCGGAACGTCGTAAGATCGAAGCCCGGAGCGTCGGGCAATAATGTATTGGGCTCTGCTGTTCTTTGTAAATTTAACGGCCTTAATCAGGCTTTTTTGTTTCCAAGGTAACTTTTTTTATGTGTTTTACTAACGATCACTCCTGGTAACTGTACTTATGTGTTAAAGTTTACAGATAAGTATAATAAACTTCTAGAATATTTAGTTGTTATAAAAATTTATTTATGTTCTTTTTTCTTAATGAAAAATTCAACCAACCACAAACTAGCTGACAAACTACGCAATTGCTTACTTTAACTTGTTTAACATGAAATATCTGAAACTACATTTATTCTATAATATGATAGTCCAGTATATTTAAGTAAAATGAACAAATACATAAAACAAATACCTGTTATTAACTTTCTAAAACTTTTAATTTTAAAAACGTGTTTGCATCCCCGATACATAGTAAACAAGCTCATAACAATGAAAGCGATTAATTTTTTATTTTTAAACTTTCAAGTTAAAATTTTACATGACAACCCTGGTTTATAGTATTAATATAGTAGAAGCCATATTTGTTTATTTATACACAAACAAACTTTCAGAAACTTCTATAAGTTACAGCTTTGTTATTTTTTGTCTCAGGAAGCTGAAAAGTATCTTAAAATTTTACTGAGAGTCTCAGCTTTCCGACAGTATGTTCGGATTGATCGAAAAAAGTCGAATTCTGGAGATATATGTGCAAACGTAAAGTTATCTCTTGAAATTGCATTGTAATGCGAACATTTGGTCTATATTTTTTAGCCTGTATTTATGTTTTCATAAAAAAAGGTGTAAAGTAGTTGAAAAAAGATTTTTTAGTGTTTACTTAAATGACGATTGTGTACTCTTTAGTTTAAAACTTGATTTAAGGTTATTTCGTTTTAGAAACAGTTTGTTAAATTTGATCATAAAAAGTATTGTACAGTATTTTTTGTATTAAGTTTAAGTAAGTAAATACAATAATGTTTCTGTACTTGATTATATTATCTAGGTTTGTTTTTAATGTTTACCACAATTAATTTACATTTATCAAACTAACTTATTTACTAACTTAATCAACACAAAAAATAATAAACAAATTAATCAGTTACGTATATATTGAAAACAAACACAATATTATCCCCGGCGCGATGGTGCAGAGGTTTATAAACGGTCTGGCAATCGGAACGTCGTAAGATCGAAGCCCGGAGCGTCGGGCAATAATGTATTGGGCTCTGCTGTTCTTTGTAAATTTAACGGCCTTAATCAGGCTTTTTTGTTTCCAAGGTAACTTTTTTTATGTGTTTTACTAACGATCACTCCTGGTAACTGTACTTATGTGTTAAAGTTTACAGATAAGTATAATAAACTTCTAGAATATTTAGTTGTTATAAAAATTTATTTATGTTCTTTTTTCTTAATGAAAAATTCAACCAACCACAAACTAGCTGACAAACTACGCAATTGCTTACTTTAACTTGTTTAACATGAAATATCTGAAACTACATTTATTCTATAATATGATAGTCCAGTATATTTAAGTAAAATGAACAAATACATAAAACAAATACCTGTTATTAACTTTCTAAAACTTTTAATTTTAAAAACGTGTTTGCATCCCCGATACATAGTAAACAAGCTCATAACAATGAAAGCGATTAATTTTTTTTTTTTAAACTTTCAAGTTAAAATTTTACATGACAACCCTGGTTTATAGTATTAATATAGTAGAAGCCATATTTGTTTATTTATACACAAACAAACTTTCAGAAACTTCTATAAGTTACAGCTTTGTTATTTTTTGTCTCAGGAAGCTGAAAAGTATCTTAAAATTTTACTGAGAGTCTCAGCTTTCCGACAGTATGTTCGGATTGATCGAAAAAAGTCGAATTCTGGAGATATATGTGCAAACGTAAAGTTATCTCTTGAAATTGCATTGTAATGCGAACATTTGGTCTATATTTTTTAGCCTGTATTTATGTTTTCATAAAAAAAGGTGTAAAGTAGTTGAAAAAAGATTTTTTAGTGTTTACTTAAATGACGATTGTGTACTCTTTAGTTTAAAACTTGATTTAAGGTTATTTCGTTTTAGAAACAGTTTGTTAAATTTGATCATAAAAAGTATTGTACAGTATTTTTTGTATTAAGTTTAAGTAAGTAAATACAATAATGTTTCTGTACTTGATTATATTATCTAGGTTTGTTTTTAATGTTTACCACAATTAATTTACATTTATCAAACTAACTTATTTACTAACTTAATCAACACAAAAAATAATAAACAAATTAATCAGTTACGTATATATTGAAAACAAACACAATATTATCCCCGGCGCGATGGTGCAGAGGTTTATAAACGGTCTGGCAATCGGAACGTCGTAAGATCGAATCCCGGAGCGTCGGGCAATAATGTATTGGGCTCTGCTGTTCTTTGTAAATTTAACGGCCTTAATCAGGCTTTTTTGTTTCCAAGGTAACTTTTTTTATGTGTTTTACTAACGATCACTCCTGGTAACTGTACTTATGTGTTAAAGTTTACAGATAAGTATAATAAACTTCTAGAATATTTAGTTGTTATAAAAATTTATTTATGTTCTTTTTTCTTAATGAAAAATTCAACCAACCACAAACTAGCTGACAAACTACGCAATTGCTTACTTTAACTTGTTTAACATGAAATATCTGAAACTACATTTATTCTATAATATGATAGTCCAGTATATTTAAGTAAAATGAACAAATACATAAAACAAATACCAGTTATTAACTTTCTAAAACTTTTAATTTTAAAAACGTGTTTGCATCCCCGATACATAGTAAACAAGCTCATAACAATGAAAGCGATTAATTTTTTTTTTTTAAACTTTCAAGTTAAAATTTTACA